>NW_027520967.1:537500-748231 GCF_052094955.1 Ictidomys tridecemlineatus
TCTTGGCATAAGCATTTTCTTTTTAGGGCTGAGCTTCTTTTCAGGGTTGTTTCTAGGAAGCTTTCAGTACAGCTTGAAGGCTTTCTTAACCATTCGTGACATTATTTGCTCTCTAAATTTAGGGGGAAAATTTAGTGAAAGGGTTAATGTGACACTAACAAGTGACTGTTTCCAGTGAAAGAAGCAGGAAAAATGACTTTGCACACTCTGTCAAGTCACAGAGTTTGAGCACCAGTTAAATGCTAGGTACTTCTTTGGCTTTGGGAACTACAGGATCAAACAAATAGGTATGCTTCTGGCTTATGGAGCTTGCAGCAGGGGTCCTGATAGGGAAGGATCAGCATCTTTATGATATGGTATGGTGACAGCTTCTGAGGGGGAGACAGAGTGTCCTGTGAACATATTTATATGAATGCATCTAATTGGAATAAAGTGGAAAAAGAAAGGGGTGGTCTCCAGAGGTCTGGGTTTGAATTGCTCCATCTGTAGGAACTCGATTTTATGCAGAGTAATGTGCTTAAAAAATGGGTCTAGCTGGATTCTCAGCTGAGTTCTACAAGACCTTCAAAGAAGAATTAACACCAATACTCCTCAAATTATTCCATTAAATAGAATAAGCTTGGAACAGTTCCCTCCTTTTCTAACAGGCTAGTATCATCTGATACAAAAACCAGACAAAGATACATCAAGAAAAGAAAAATTCAGATCAATATCCTTGATGAACATAGATGCAAAAATTCTCAATAAAATTCTGGCAAATCAAATTCAAAAACATATTTAAAAGATAGTACACCATAATTAAGTGGGTTCATCCCAGGGATGCAAGGTTGGTTCAACATATGGAAATCAATAAATATAATGCATCACATCAATAGACTTAAAGATAAGAATGATATGATCATCCCAATTGATGCAGAAAAAGCATTGACAAAATACAGCACTCCTTCATGTTCCAAACACTAGTAAAACTAGGGATAACAGGAGTATACCTCAACATTGTAAAAGCTATCTGTGCTAAACCCAAGACTGCCAACACTCCAAATGGAGAAAAATTGAAAGCATTCCCTCTAAAAACTGGAACAAGACAGGCATGCCTTCTTTTGCCACTTCTATTTAACATAGTCCTTGAAAGTCTAGCCAGAGCAATTAGACACATGAAAGAAATTAAAGGGATACGAATAAGAAAACAAGAACTCTAACTCTCATTATTTGCCAATGATATGATTCTATACTTAAAGGATGCAAAAAATTCCACCAGAGATCTTCTAGAACTAATAATAGAATTAAACAAAGTAGCAGGATATAAAATCAACACCTATAAATCAAATGCATTTCTATTTGTTGATGAATCCTCTGAAAGAGAAATTTAGAAAACTATCTCTTCACAACAGTCACTCCTCTGCAAAAAAATAATAAAATAAAATACTTGAGAATCCACCTAACAAAAAAAGTAAAAGATATCTACAATGAAAGCTACAGAACAATAAAAAATTAAATTAAAGAATACCTTAGAAGATGGAAAGATCTCCCTTGTTCTTGGATAGGCAGAATTAATATTGTGAAAATGGCCATAGTACCAAAAGTATTATATAGATTTAATGCAATTCCAAGTAAAATCCAAATGACATTTCTCATAGAAATAGAAAAAGTAATCATGAAATTCATTTGGAAAAATAAGAGACCCAGAATAGCCAAAGCAATCCTTAGCAAGAAGATTGAAGCAGGAGGCATCACAATACCTTATTAAATTATACTACAGGGCTGTAGTGTAAAAAAAAAAAAAAGGATGGTATTGGTATCAAAATAGACAGTAGACCAGTGGTACATAACAGAAGAATAATATAGTTATACTAGACAAAGGTGCCAAAAATATACATTCAAGAAAAGATAGCCATTTCAACAAATGATACTGGGAAAACTGGAAATCCATATGTAGCAAAATGAAGTCAAATGCCTATTTCTCACTCTGCACAAAACTCAAAGTGGATCAAAGACTTAAGCATTAGAGACTCTGAGCCTAATAGAAGAAAAAGTAGGCCCCAGTCTACATCATATTGGCTTAGGCCCCTGACTTCCTCAACAAGACTCCTAAAGTGCAAGAAGTAAAATCAAGAGTCAATAAATGGAATGAATTCAAACTAAAAATCTTCTTCTGAGCAAGGAAACAAATAATAATATGAAGAGAGCTTACAGAATGGGAGAAAATCTTTACCACATGCACATCAGATAGAGCACTAATCTCCATGATATCTAAAGAACTCAAAAAACGCCAAAATAATAATAATAATAATAATAATAATAATAACAACAACAACAACAACAACAACAACCCAATCAATAAATGGGCTAAGGAAATGAGCAGACACTTCACAGAAGATATATATAATCAATCAACAAATATATGATAAAATTTTCAACATCTCTAGCAATTAGAGAAATGCAAATCAAAGTTTTCTAAGATTTCATCTCACTCCAGATTGGCAATTATCAATAACACAAGCAGCAATAAATGTTATTGAGGATGTGGAGGAAAAGGCACACTCATACATTACTGGTGGGGCTGCAAATTGGTACAATCACTTTTGAAAGCAGTATGGATAAAAAGGCACACTCATACAGTACTGGTGGGGCTGCAGATTTGTGCAATCACTCTGGAAAGCAGTTTTCCTTAGAAAACTTGGTATGGAACCATGATTTGACCCAGCTATCTTCCTCCTCAGTCTATACCCCAAAGACTTAAAAATAGCATACTATAGGAGCACAACCACATCAATGTTTATAACAGCATAATTCACAATAGTTAAACTATGGAACCAACTAGATGCCCTTTGTAGAAGAATGGACAAAGAAACTTGGTATATATGCACAATGAAATATTACTCAGCCTTAAAGAAGAATGAAATTATGGCATTTGCAGGTAAATGGATGGAGTTGAAGAATATTATGCTAAGTGAACTAAGCCAATCCCCAAAACCAAAGGCCAAATATTTTCTCTGATAAGTGGATGCTGATCCATAATGGGGGTGAGCAAGGGAAGAATAGAAGAGCTTTTGATTGGGCAGAGGGGAGTGAGAAGAGGGAAGGGTATGGGGTTGGGAAAGATGGTGGAATGGGATGGATATTATTACCTTATGTATGTGTATGATTGCACAAATGGTGTGATTCTGCATTGTGTACAACCAGAGAAATGAAGAGTTGTGCTCCATTTTTGTACAATGAGTTGAAACACTCTTTGCTCTCATGTATAACTAATTAGAACAAATTTTTTAAAAATGGGCTTAGCCACCTGTGTTCTGGGGCTGGGAGTGCACATTTCCTGCCTCTCAGAGCATCCACAGGCTGAGAGGGCAGGTGCATGCTGAGAAGGACACAGGGTACTCTGAGTATATGTGGTAGAAGAGTCTGGTAAATGTGTGTTAGCTCCTTGAGATGTCTTTTGGAAATTAGCTGTGCTGCCCCTGGGTGCTTAGGAATAAGGGAGGAAAGCAAGTGGACTACTAAAGACTCTCCAAGGAATTCGTGGTTGCTCTGGTGTCAAGGGATATTATTGAAAAGTTTGGAAGAACAAAAGCCACACAGTGGCAGTTGCTATTTTCTCTAGCTGTCATTTATCAGTCAGATAATGACATTAAGTAACAGGGTGTCAATTAATTAGACTACATGTAGGCACGTGACTTACCAAGGCAGGCATAGCAACACTGAAGCTTTGCTTCTTTGGCACAGGTTTGGTTATCTTGCCTCTTACTTCCTTTGTGAGTTCTTATGAAGTTATCAGTTTGCTATGGTGTGGGGTTCCTATGTGTATAAATACATGTGCAAATGCCCATATATGGCGTATTAATGATGGTCTTTAAAAAATTATAGTTCCTTAGAAGTACCTAGCAAGACAGCCATGGAGGGAAAAACCTTAGCTCATTTTTAACACAATACTTCTAGATGCCCACATAGCACTTTCTACTGTAGTCAGCATGGAAGTGTTCATGAGCAACATCGATCTATGTGAAATCCACAGCATTTTATCCCACACCTAAACTCCTGTCCTTATAAACACCATTATATTGCCTTTTCAGCTGACTATTCATTGTGTGAGGAAACCTTATTATACAGCATTCAGGACACACAGCCTGACGTATCCTGACTCATTATTCCTTTCTCTATGCTAATCATAACTGCAAAATGACCTTTTTCACTACTGGAATCATGCCACAGTTTAGATATTTTGATAATATTAAAGAAAAGTAGACATCAGGGTTTTTTGGTAAGTCCATGAAGATTATTTTCTAGTTGTTGAAGTTTTACTAGCCATAGAGTTAATGATCTTTGTCATACATCAAGGCAAATATTTAACCTATACTGGGCAAGAATTTAAAGTAGACAGTTAATTCAAATAGTTTCTTTTGTGTCCACTGAATTGGCTCTAGTTACCTTATCCTTAACACAGTCTTTAAAACCAAAATCAAAACCAAAGTTAAGGCCAGTTGTCTCCTTTTCTTTTTTCTAACAATTGCCTGCATTATTTTTTCTGGATGGTTTTCTTAGTGTTTTTAATTTGTTCTGAATGGAGATATTCAGTTCCTTTATGCTTATGAATGTGTTGATATTGGTAAATATTTCCCCTGTTTTTCTTGTAGTATAATACCTGTCCTAACCTGCTAATTACCTGGAAGTTTCAGACCAGAATAAAAAAATATGAACTAAATACATGGAGAATTTGTTGCTAAAATGGTCTCTTTTGTAGTAGGCTTGTTTGCTGAGAACCAAAATTGTTGGGTGGAATATGGAGTAAACTATAGAATTTTGGTTTGATAGCTTTTGGACATGAGAGTTAACATTTATGTAATGTCATGCTATATTTTTTGCCTAACAGTTAAGACCTTATCAGCCACTTATTTATTAATGACAATTACTACTTAAGTCAGTGTAGCTGGTTGATGGAAACTGGTTGGGATATGGCTGTGAGAGTCAGGCCCAGGCAGACAGTTCTCTGGTCCCTCACCTTGCATAACAGTTGCTTTGAGACTCTGGGACCTTCCATAAAGCCTCTGCTCATAGCTGCCTTATAGCACCTGTGCTGTATATTATCTATGGATGTATCTGTTTCTAACTCAGTTGGGAAGTCAGCAAGTACTGTAACATCTTTGAATGGATAAATTGATAAAAAAGACAAATTCCACATTGGCCTTTGTCCACAGGATTAAAAAAAAACTGGAAAAAGCATTCCTTTTGGACATACAAGTTTGGATTGAGTCTGGTCTCATTTTTTTACTACCTGTGTGCCTTCAGGCAAGTGTCCTGTCCTTTCTGACCTGTATCTTCGTCAGTTAGGATAATAAAATCAGAAGCTATTGCTGTGTGTTCAAAACAACTGGAGTCATTATTTCTAACAAACTAGATCAAGTGTAAAATTTTTACTCCTTCATCAAGCTTACCTTTTGATCCTAAAACATTGATTTCATAGGCCTGATTGTTTTTCAAGATGTCCCACGAGGCCCTTAGAATTTTCTCATTTCTCAGCACATTTTTCAGCTCAGTATCAAAAAACTCTTTATGCTATTGGATGTTCATTTTCAAATTCTTCCATTATGCAAACATTTATTATCATTGTGGTTTTTTTTTCCCCCTGCATTCTGGTCCTGGTCTGGGAGCTACAGATATGTAAATCAGCAGAACACATGAGGTCCCTCTCCAAATGAAGCCTCTTAATTATAGTAGAGACACAGAAGTAACCAAATAAATGAAAACGAAGTCAGTTGTGAAGAATGTCTTACAGAAAGCCAGATGATGAGATGGAGAATAGTTGGAGGTGATGGAAAACTGTTTTTAACAGGGTGGTGAGAGAATGTCTCTTGGCAAAGTGATATGTAAGCTGAGATGTAAAGATTAGATAGAAACACCACACCCATCTTCTCTGTCGTCTTGGGAGATGTGCAGGATAAGGCCCTCTGCTGTGTGGGCTCAGCCTGAACCACCAGCCTCCACGTGGCCACAGCACCTGCCTTTAAGCCAAGATCAACATGGAGGTGGACCTCCCTTCAGCCAAGTTGCCACTCTCTCCAGGTGGAGCTGTCCTGCTAGATGCCCCTCCCCAATACCCTGTAGGCTCCCACCTCCAGACTCGGAAGTCTGACTTCTCTCCATTTCCCTGGGTCTTTTTTCTTTTTTGAAAATATTTTTAGTTGTAGATGGATACAATACCTTTATTTAATTTATTTTTTATGTGATGTTAAGGATTAAACCCAGTGCTTCACATGTGCTGGGCAAGCGCTCCACTACTGAGCCACAGCCCCAGCCCTCCCTGGTTCTTAATGGACATCAAAATCGCTGGGGTTTGTCAGAACCATGTTGTTGGACCCACTTCCAAGGTTTCTGACTCAAGTAAGCTTGAGGATTTTCATTTCTAGCAAGTTCCCAGTTGATATTGAAGCTGCTGGTCTAATAACCTTGTTTGAACAGCCACCAGTGGCTTTGCCCTTAGACAAATAGGTTTATGTCTATCATCTATTTTATCTCCCTATAAAATAAATATGGGAGAGCAGAAAATTACAGAGTTTACTGTATGGTATGTGTAACCTAATTCTGTACGTATGTTATATCATTAATATTTAGAGTATCCTTTGAGGTAAATATTAATATTTTTCTTTGTGTTACCAATTAGGAGATGGAGAGATAGATAAGTGACTTCAAGATCACATAGCTAGGAAATAGTGAAGTTGAGCTTTGAACAGGGATAGTCTAGTTGCAGCGTCCATCTCCTTAAACACTAGGCTAAGCAAAAGTAGCAGTACTAGTATACCTCCTAGGGCTTTTTAAATTAAGATTATATGAGATAAGCACTGGGCTGGCACATGTATTTTTTTAAGGTCTCCTTTTCTTAGATTAGCCTCCACTGTTATATGTGGAATAAGTCTATCTCAGTTATTAAACCTCATGGTACTTTAAAACACTGATTAGGAAGTGAGTTTTGGCCAAATAGGCCTCTATCAAATATAGTTTATTTGATAGTTGCTTTATGATAGTAGATTGAATGGCCAGTAATCAGTGAGTTGGGAGGCTGAGGCAGGAGGATTTCAAGTTTAAGGCCAGGTTCAGCAACTTAATAACATAATAAAAAATACAAAAAGGGCTAGAGATATAAGTTCAGTGGTAGAGTGCCTATGGGTACAATCTCCACACCGGGAAGCAGGGTGAAGTATGTTGATTGAATATCTGAATTCTGAATTGTAAGAATTGAAGTGAAAGCCTTGTCATTTTCTCTTGTGACATACAATATTTAATTAAGCAGCAATGTCTTAAAAAATATGCAAAAATCTTGACCTGTTAAAAAAAATGCTAAAATGGGCTTCATCAAAATTTAAAACTTTTCTTCTTTGAAAGATATATCTGAAGAAAAAAGGCAGGCCATACATACAACATGAAAAATATTTATAAAATTAATCTGATATAAAGCTTGCATTCAGAATATATAGAGGACTCTTAAAACACATTTAGTAAGACAGCCTAATTAAAATAGGACAAAAGATTTGAAGGGACACTTCATAACAGAACATACCTAAGTGACCAATAAGCACATGAAGAGATGTTAACCATTACTAGATGTCAGGAAAATGCATATTCAAGCCACAGTGAAATACTACTACATTTCCATTTGATAGTGAAAGTTAAAAAGATGAACAGTATTAAGTGTTGGTGACAATGGCGAGCAGCTGGAGCCCTTGGATGATGATGGTCGGAATGCAGATTGGAAAACAGTAAGGTACTGTTTATAAGATGAACATAAATTTTCCATGTAAACTTAGCAATCCAAGGATATTTCTGAACGGGATTTTGCTTCACAAAGGAAGGATATGTAAGACATGGGTTTTCTAGAATGAATTTAAACACAAGTTCTCCTCAGACCTTAGCTAATATATTAGGTTGCTTTGCTTGATATATTGGTTACAGTCAGTATTAAGTAATAAATCAACAGATAAATCTATTTATGCATGAATACCAAGTTCTGCGTTACAATCCCTGCTTCAAAAGATGGTGGGAAATCAAGAACTCTCCTTGTGCCTATGTGAAGGCTCCCAGTAATGTAATACTTAGAACAAATAGTGTGTTCCATGCACAAATGATGTCAACAGGTAGAATTTTTTGTTATGGATGAAAGACCTAGGCCTCACTCCAAAGCAATCAGAAACCATATTTTAAAAATGTCTACAGGGGTGACTCATATGATCCTGTTTGGAAAGCATGATTCTAGGGAGCCTGCTGTTTGATTAACTTCCCTGTGCTTGCTACCAACAAAGGATTCTAGACCAATCCTGAGTGACACACATCCCATCCTACTCTCCATGTAACAATGGAGTAGAAGGGAAGGACCCCCCACTGTTGTATTTGTGGGTCTGGATAATTATGAAATCTACTCTATTGCCATTTGGTTTCATTCTAATGAGCATTGTTAATATGCTTGGCATTTCTCTTGGTCTCAGAAATGAATAAAACATGAACCCACTATTGAAGAAGGGACAGTTGAGCAAACAAATAATTAGAATATATTGATAAGTGAAACTTGTTGCCTTTGTTTTATGTTGTATTAAGTGTGATTATTTATAAACAACGAAAACATTCTTAATTGATTCTATAATTTCTTTCTACTGTGTGGTGGCCAGGGGCAGACATTCTCCTAAACAGTGATAACACAGAGCCTTTTAGGAAGTTGAAGTTTAGTAGGAAATAAGTAATATAATAAATATAATAAAACAGAGAAAAAATAATACCATATAATTAATTATAAAGATTTGGGGAGATGTTTAGCATTTGTATTTATTGTTATTTATGTAATATAGTAAGAAATAATATGATAAAATTATTTATAAATTTATGGGAAGGTATTCAGCATTTCTTCTAGTGCAGATTTTCTGATAATTAGTTATCTGAGTTCTTGTCTGAAAATTATTTTATTTCACCTTACTTATTCTATTCTTCAGAGTATAAAATTGTAGGTTGGCTTTTTGAAGTGCTTTTAGGTGTCACTCACTTGTCTTCTAGGTTCTTAATTTCTTTGAAGAGTCAATTCTTGTTTCTGTTTCTCTGAAGGCAATGTGTCTCCTGTCTTCAGTGTTTTTAAGATTTTATCTCTGCTTTGCAAAAGTCCTACTCATGTCTACCCATATGCAGTCATCTTGATATTTATTCCACTTGGCATGTGGGAACAATCTTAAATTTTTGCAATGATGTATTTACACAGTTTTGGAAAATTATCTGTCATTTTCACTCCAGGTATTGCTTCAGTCCAATTATATATTTTTTTCTTCTTTTAGGACTTCAGTTCACTAAGCCCCATATGTTTCTGACATCCTTTACAGTTTTTTGAATTCTTTTTAGGTGTCCTTTAATCTTTCCCCGTGCTTGAGTTTGGATATTTTCTATAAGCTCATTTTCAAATTGACCAATCTTCTAATTTTTTTGGTTCTACTATTAAACTCACCTAATGAATTTATTTTTAAGTTATTTTTAGTTCCTGAGTTTCCTTTTGACTTTTCATATAGATATCAACTCTTTGTGGATAAATTCTTCATCTTTCAACATATTCTCTGTAGTTTTCCCCTTGATTCTCTTCAACATGTTTTATTTTCTAAAGTCCTTATTAGGTCATTAAAATATCAGAATCATTTGTTGGTGCATTTCAATTGTTCATTGTTTTCTCCCTTTTAATTATGAGGCTCTTTCTTTTAGCAAGTGTAGCTATTTTCAATTGTCTGCTATGCACCTAAATAAACCATAAAAGCCTGAGATAATGCTTTCTCTTTAAGATGTCTGCCCTTTCCTTAACTAGACAGATAAAATGATGGGTAATCAACTTAGTTCAATCAAGGACAATTCTGAGTTGACTCTGGATTTCAGCCTGGTAATGTTCAGTCTGCTTTTAGTTTATCCCTGACTCCCTCTCCAGGTATTTGCAATGATAAATCTGATTTATCCTATATAGTTCTTCCCCTAACTTCAATCTCATTTTACCAGACTGACAAAAATTTTTCACTATATTTCTTAAGAATCTTTTCATTTATATTTTAAGTTTTGTACAGAAGTCACCAAATGCCCTAACAGAAAAAATGTCCATATGTTTGAGTCTGCTTCCCTCAAAGCTGTGATGATTTATAAATTCTTCAGAAATAGTCCTCTATGTCTTCAAAGCCCAAATTCCAAGCCTCTTACCTCACCTAAAATCAGCACATGCCTCCAGGGAACAGCATCTTAAAAGGTCAGGGCTTCTCTTTGGAGAACACCTTTCCAGAGTAGTCATTCCCCCAACAGATCCCTGCTGTTTTCAGCTTGTTGGTGTCTGAAGTTTACAATACAACACACACACACACACTCTCTCTCTCTCACACACACACACACACACACTCACACACAAACACCATCTATATAATACAAATATATAGTTCTTCCTTGATTATACAATTAGCCTAAAAAATGTCTGTAGTCTACTTTTAAAAAAAAAAGTTCCCGTTTTAATTTATTTTTCAGTGAATTTTGTTCTTTTGCTTTTTTTTTTTTTTTTTGTCTTTTAGTATGAAGCGAACTTACAAAGTTTAATTCCTTGGAGAGGATGATAAATCCTTTTAGACATGTTGAATTTAAGGTGACAATGGACCTGACATGACACCAGCAGGATGCTGGAGGTATGGGACTTGAACATAGCAACAAGGTCAGGGCCAAAGATACAAATCTGGTAGACATGGTGTAAAGATGATAGTTTATATTATGACAATAGGTGGCATTTTCAAGTAAACAATGTAGCCAGAGAAGTAAAAAGTTTCAAGGACCCTATTTCTCACAGAGAAGGAGAAAAGAAAAACAAAGAAGAGAGAATTAAAGAACTTAAAAAAATAAGCACAATAATTCAATGAATTATCAAGAAAAATAATGGAGGTTGTGGCTAACCAAATGGCAATAGGAAGTTTCATTTACAGATTTAGGAAGGAATTGTATTATGTCCAATTTTCACTAATCATGGAACATTTTCCTCTATACACTAAATGAAAAAGTACTTGGATAGTTGGGAATTTTAAATTTCAAAATTATCCTAATTAGGTCAGTGATAGTTAACTGAAGGGTTCTTATACTACATACATTTTACAGTAAGGAAAACAAAGTAAGAACCTATAAATCCAAAATATTGTACTCTTGATAGTTGTTGAATTTACTCTTAGTAACTATAGGTCTTCTTTAATAGTAATTGAATAGATTTTTTAATTATTTAAAAAGTATCAATTCAAATAAAAATGATTACAACAGATTTCTCTCCATACTACCATATTTCATATAGGGCTACAAAAGCTTTTTTTTTTTGATATTAGCCTATTGGATACCCTTCTAAATGAATAATGCATTTTGTTATAAGAGAAATAAAACTGAGATTGTTGTAATAGAATGTTATTATGCATCTTACTGTATCTGGTTTTAAGGATTTGTTCCCTATTTGTTCCCTAGCTAACTGAGTATGACAGGTTTTATCTCCCCCTATCTCTTATATTCACAAGGAAGCAATTTCATTCCCCAAAGCTTAAACAGAGCACATTCTTTTGCCTTTTAAATAGCAAATTTTTAAAATAATTTACATTTAGATATCTGAAGTAACCATCAAAATTATAAAAATGGAACAGCTTTCCAGAAGTTGCTTTCAAATGTATTCATCCTGAAGCACACATATCACTGGATGAAACTAATTACTTTTGGCTCTCCTTAACAAGGCATCTCAGGTATAATGAAACCTGATCTGTACTAGGTCCCTACTCTCACAAATTTAACTAAAAACAAATTCAGCTCTTGTAAGTGTAAAATAATTCCTTGAGGTCTATATGTTTATTGTTTTATTTTGCAAAATGATACATCATTCACTAATGATAATACACACTTCATAAAAGTAGAGACTGAGATCACAAAAATCATTTGAAGAAAAGTGGTAGAAAATAATTTCAATCTCAATAATTTACTTTATTAAATCTAATAAAATATTTTTTGCATTTAATGAGAATATCACTAAGATTTTTGCTTATGTATTACTATTTAAAAAGTTATTTAATATATTTCATTTTCCCCAGCAGTTATTCTAATACATATATACCATGTTATATGCGTTTTTCCTCTAATTACAAAGTACTTTGAAATTAAGCATTACTACGTGGGAAATGGTATATCTTTCCTCTTCTCAAAGTTACTGAATGCAGTTAACAGCCGGGATTAATTTCCATTTCTCTCTATTGAATATATGAACAAAAAAATTCAAAGTGTCAGGAATAGTTGAACAAAACAATATTATTTATTTATATGAGAAATTCTGAAAACTATTAATATAATAGCCCATACGACACTTAATGTGAAAAGTCATTTGAAAGCTGGTGCATGCCTATGACATAATGATCCCATCGACTGAAGATAACAAGTTCAAACCCAGCCTCAGCAACTATGCAGAACCTAAGCGACATAGCAAGATCTTGTCTCAAAGTAAAACATAAAAAGGGCTGAGAATGTAGCTAAGTGGTTAAGTGCCCCTAGGTTCAATTCCTCATACCCACTCCCCACAAAAGGCAGTTGTTAACAAATTAGCACTTTTGGATAAAGATAAATTTGATCTTGGTTTCCTTAACAGGGCAACCATTAAAATATCAACCCAGGAATAACATATTGAGGGATGCTTCAGAATGTTTTCATTGCTAATATCTAATCTAATAACAATAATGTGTAAATAGTTAATATGCCATGTGTATTTTTTGTTGCTATCATTTACCATTTTATTTTATATTCCCATTATTTTGTTAATTTTTTTTTGAGAGAGAGAGAGAAAGAGAGAGAGAATATAAATCATTTTTGTAGATGGATACAACACAATGCCTTTATTTTTATGTGGTGCTGAGAATCGAACCCGGGTCCCACCTGTCCTAAGCAAGCGCTCTACCACTGAGCCACAATTCCAGCCCTATTTTGTTAATTTAAGTAAGATAAAATATTTGCAAAGCAGCTTCTCTGGTGAAATAATTAATTAAATAATTTATTTTTCCTTAGATAGGAGAGAGATAATAAATGAAACATTAAGTCTTTAGTAACAATGTTAGATTTTCATAGAATTTTCATTGAAGAAGATATATTAATAATACAGCCATATGTATTGAAAGAAAACTTAAAATCAAACAGGTTAGTTCTTTGTATCATATTATTGTAATAAAATCATCCATTACTGAATGTTCACACTGAGATTCTTTTTTATGGCTGTAATCTCTGGCGCATAAAGCATACGAAAACGACAACACAAACTTCTAAACTCTAAACAGGTAGCTAAAATTTGTGTCAATGTTTTATTACATTTTATCACTTCTTGCCAATCTTTATGATGAAGCAGTCACCTATTTATAAAACACTTTATGGAAATAAATACACTTCATCCATGTATATAAGGATCATGAAATTTTCTCTCTGGGTCTATTTGTCATATTTCTCCATAAACCTCAAACTAGCTGACCCCTTCAAAAGGTAGAAATGTTATTTTATTTTTCTGGTGAGTTGAAGTAAACAATCATTTGTATTCTATACTCTTAAGTATTAGCAGTTTCAGGAGTGCCATTTTTGAGTTTTCATATATCAGTATATGATATATTTTTCAATCACCATTGCTTCCCTCTGGCATTATAATTCTTGAAAACTGTGAGGAAGTTGCAACTAAAGAATTAAATGGTATAAATACACTTTTCTCAAACGCTTTGAGCAGCAAAGGGAAGAAAAACGAAGCACCGATAACTGCATAACTTTGCCCTTTATGGTTTTACTTTAGATTATTTGTTAAAAAAAGAAATTATTAAATTTTCATGTGCTCTGCAGAGCCTAGCCTTGGTGTATAAGATGAAAACAAAAGGAAGTATTATTAACTGCTTCATTGCCAAGGAATAGGTGTCATATGCCTGCCAGCACTGCAAGAACTCATGATCCTCTGGATTGCAACTCTCTGGAATTGTGATGTTGCAGGATGTGTCCTCACTCTGATTTCAGTGCTCCTGTTTGAGGTCAGGAGACCCCAAGCTGCCTTCTGTGCCTGCAGTCATCACGTGGCATAGTGAGCACAATTACAGAGAACTTGTGCAACCAGCTTGACTCACATCTCTGTTTTTTATATTAAACAAATTCTACGATCTGCCGAAATCATTTTACTCAGCCAGTATGCCTGAATACCTTCCTTACAAGTTTTTTAAATAGAAAATATCATTAAAAGTCATTGCAGTGTGAAATTTCTTTGAAGAAAGTGGATTATAGAGCAGCAGAGACATATATAAGGAATTCACGTTGTTGAAGAGGCCTGTTTGCTTTTCTGCATAGAGGCAAATATGAGGGTAAGCAGCCCTTTTATCTGTGTCCCTCCTAGAGAGGCCTCAATTGCTTTGCACTGGACTCTATACCTTCCTGAAAGGATTGCTGCCACCCAGAATGGCAGAAATACCACCCACTAGAGAAAATTTTGTTGGCCAGGGTGAGGACTCCTCTAAAGTCTGATCCTCAAACATGTTTCAGAAGCCTTAGTTCTTTCTCATACCATAATATCACCATTTTATCCACCTTTTATCTTTGTCAGTGAACCAAAATAAATCAAGGTTATTTCTACTTGATATAAAGCCACATATCACAGTTCAATAATAAATGAACAACACCAAAAATGCTGAGTGTTTTCTTAAACTCAGGAATGCTACGTTGTAAATGAGTATACCCTTATTATCATTCCCGCTTCTCTATCCTGCCAAAGTATATGGCCCTGTAAAGGTAGTCTGCAGAATCTTCCCTTCCCCTTTCCCTTTCCCTTTCCCTTTCCTTTCCTTTCCCTCCCTCCCTCCCTCCCTCTCTTCTTTCTTTTTCTTTATAAAGCATGTGATCAGCTCTGAGTTTTAAAACTCTCAGCATCTTTGTAGAATATTCCACTTTAATAAGGAGTAAGTAAAAGAACATTCTAAAATATTTGTTGTTCAAAGTTGATAAGAAGTACAAGCTTGAAACTCTCTCAAGAATCAAGATCTACAGCTACCTAAAAGGGATGACCTTGGTTAACTTCTTTGCCACCAATTTTATTGCAAAAAAAAAGAAAAGAAAAAGAAGAAGAAGGAGGAGGAGGAGGATGGTGATTCTGAAATCAGAAAACTAGATTATTTCAGTAGTAAAGACATTCTTGTTGAATATACAAAAGTGATACATGTGCTTACAACATATTGAACAAAGAAATATGAATTTAAAATGCACTTTAAGTCTTTTCTAGATTATTTAAAAATTAAGTCTTTATTTTGATCATTTTGTAACAAATTATACCCCTCTGGTAAAATCTTTACTCAACTAAAACCACTTAATTGTTTGAATTATTGCACTACAATTTGGGCTCAATGAGGAAAATGTTTAGTAGATAAGCAAACTGATTTTAAAAATCATCCATTTTTCTCTATGAAAAAAAAATCCTACTTAACTTCAAAAATCACTCATCAGTAAATGTTATAAAAGCACAATGCATGATCACTATATTCATCAATATTTCACACTTGTTTTCCTTAAAAACACAAAAGCATAGTTTTGTGATACATCAAACATATCTCCAATGATGGAAATGCAGAGATATAAATCAAAACACCTTCAGTTTACCTTCTTGACAGGTGCATCTAGGTAACAAGAGCAGGGTGAGACTGCCCTCATTAGGAAGAGACTTGTTATCACACTACTGATGACTCCCGTAAATGGGGTGGTGCATTACCTTTGAGAGGTCCCCAGCCTCCAGATAGAAGCAGATAACAAACACGTTCCAGGTAACCCAGAGGACTAACCAGACAGCATACTGTGGAAAAGCAAGAGAGAAGTGACAAGGAATTAATTGGGAATATGCTGTGTAAGATTAAAAAAGAACTTGAATTTCTGTACTCCTAATTCATAAGATTCAGGGGAAATATTAGATATTGCTTCTTTCCAAGGAACAGGACTAGATATACTTTCATCTCTCTGTTGCTTTCCTTTCACTGTTATGGAATCTTACACTATTATAGCTCAAACTTACTGAAGGAAGATTTTTAGATTTTAAGACAAAGTAATTAGTCAACCACATTTCTGGTTTAAGGGTGAATTATTTCAGCTTCTAGATACATAAAATAATGGCTTCTCCAAAAGAAACATTAAGTATATTAAAAAAACTAATATTTTTATCCAATAAAATTGTCCTTATATAGGACAATGTATGACCTTTCTCCAAGTTAGGATCCTCTTCAAATCAGTCCTCCATCTAATCAGCTTTTCTCTCCTTGGTGTCTCCTTTACATTTCTCTACTCACATTCTCACTTTATCCTCTTATAATCTCCCACAACAATAGCTGTATAGCTACCATGCCCAACTTCCTTTCACTGTCCAGTTAGTGTAACTTCTGTAGGGATGACAAATTTTCTTGCCAACCCATACTTTTGGTGATTCAGTCAACTAACAAGTATGAAGAATCTAGAAGACAACATACTAGCAAAACCCTGTATATACAAATGCCAAAGATAAATGCTCCCTGCATCCAAGTCAAGAAATAGATAAGAAAAAATATGGTAATCATACAGGAAATATAAATAGGCATTTAACCTGAGAAGAGGAAAGAAGATGGAAAGATCACATAGCATAGCCTGGAAAATAAAAATCACTTGCATTAACACAAGGGGTCAAACACATCCTAGAAGTGAATCAAGCTAACTTCAGATTTAATGAATTAGAGTGGAGATTGGAAGGTTGGTGGTGAGAGGTTCCTGTCAAAAGAGAAAATAGCAGGTAGGATTTTCTAAAAAATGCAAAAAGATGGTAACATGTCACTTCCTGCTAAATAAATGCCCATGATTTCCATTCTCTCCATGGTGAGTTTGAAGTCTTTATTTTATGGTTCAAAACTGTGACCTTGTACCATATTATCTTTTGAACCACATGCTTCAGTTAATCCCTTGAGTAATCTTGAATTCAAGGCACATTGAATACTTCCTGTCCATGTACTTGGAGAGCTATTTCCCATCCCTTTGCTGTTTTGTATGTTACTCCTCTATCCTTCAACAATTTTTATTCCCTTTATGTAGTCTTCTTACCACCTATCACTATTTTATTTTTCCTCAGCAGTCAACTCAAATATCATCTCCTGAGTTACACTCAATCAGAATTGGCTGAGTTCCATGTACTATGTGAATAGACTCTGCCTATCCTGATTTTATTGCAAATGTCTTATATTTAATTATTTGCATACATTTTCCAATGTACAATGATAATCTCCTTGAGAAAAACGACTTTAAATATATGTGTTGATATGCTTAAGCTCCCCAATTAGTACTTTTGGCAAAATATGTATTCAGAAAAATCATCAATAAATCAGTGACTAGTAACCTGGAAAGCTAGTGTCAGAAATGAGAATTCTATGATATGATTATGTAGTACTAAATGGTGACTTAGCTGTTTCTCAAAAGTGATGGGTTTATCAAAATGCTGAATAGGTGTATTGCTTAGTAGAGTATGAAAGCCAAACCAAGTGGTCCAAGACAACAGAAGGGGACTGAGAGGATATTTGAGGTGAGGACTGGGAAATGGAGACAGGATCAGGAAACTGAGCAGACTGCAGTTAGAGAGGAACTTCAGTTTCAGAGCAAAAAATGGATGAGACTTTTAGGTTGGCTCAATATTGTGAAGAATATTCATCTCACTATAATTAAAAACAATAAAAAACCACAAAAATCTATAACTATTTTTCTGTTTTCAAATTTAGATTTCAGTCTTAAAACTACAATAATGGTTCTTGCTTCAAAGGTAAAAGGCTGAGAAAAATTTATGCCTACAGGTTTTAGTCATTAGATTTCAGTGAGAAAGAAGCAAGTGGAGTGGAATCAAGCATCCAGGCAGATTGTAATATTTTATAATGTTCTTTGTTCATAAGGATACATGTTCCCCACCCCACTATATTTGCGATGGAGAGCTAAATAAACACTGTGTACTAAAAAATGATGTAGCAGTACAGTAAAATATTTGGTAGGAGCTGTTATACACATATCAAATATTCCTGGAAATTTGTTATTGGAAGGCATGCTTCCTGATGCAGCAGTAAAGAATGTCAATGCTGCAGCCTTTATATTTCACAACTGGAATTTCATAGTAAGTTCATTAAGGGCTTAAAGTGGTATTTGATTCCATAGAGCATGCATGGTATACCAACTGTATCAATGATAGCTATTAAATATGAAATAAGAATACAGAATCTTCATTAAGATTAATTTAAGCATCATTTATAATTAGTTACTAACATTTGTGTATAAATATTGATGTAAATTATACTTGGTATGTTTACAAATCAAGCTAAAATGTCCTGTTTTAGCCAGTAAGGTTAGTAACTTTCTGGAAGGATAAGTAAGGTAATGGGTCACCTACAAATAAAGAGCATAAAGAGATTAAGTATTTGGAATCTAATGTCTGGTTTTATCAGTTAGGAACTCTGTGGCTCTATTCAAGTCAAAGGGTCATAGTATATTTCAGTTTCCTCAAAGGTAAAACAGCTTATTAATAGAAACCTCACATGGCTTAAAGGAGAATAAAGATGAAATATTTGAAATGCTCAGTACTTGAGTTCTCAGTATATTTTCCATTTTATTAAAATGATTATATTATATTATTATCTTCCCTTGTTATTATAGTAGTAATCCTATAAATTTTATTCCCTAGTATATTAAAAATATACTTCCTATATTAACTTTTACAAAACATTGTCTCAGGTAATTGAATTTGGGAACTTGGTTTATTTTTCAGTTCAACCTAGTTCTCACTTTGAACTGTGGCTTTTTAAATATATATTAATGTCATCATTGATAGCTACATGGCATTTATGAAACAAACCTCTTTTTCATTTAGTGTCATTAAAATACATTATTATTTCTGATTTAGTATATTGTGTAATAAAGCATTTTCTATCTATTTTCTGAGTTGTTTTTTTTTCCACAGTAATTATTGTTCATAATTTTATACACCTCTTTTACCCTCTCTCCTACCCCCACCCCCACCCCATCCGCCTTCTATCCCCACCCTGGAGCAAATGCAGTGAAGGAGCAGAGTAAAAGTTCCTTCACTTTCTTTGCATTTACTTTCACTTTACCATTTTCCTTTTATATTTTATTATAAACCAGTTAGCCTCATATATCACTAAACATCATAGTCTTGCAAAACAGAATCATCACCTTTAATATAAGTGTAGTTCCTTTAGTTAACACAGAAAGTCACACTAATGCTGTGGAGGGCTATTACTGATTTACCTTTACTCTAAGGCAACATTTTATCTATTTTAACTGTATCTCATTTAACTTATCAACTGCCTTATTTAAGTTTCTTTGACATCCTTTCTTCTTTCTCTAAATTTATTTCAATTATTATTTTCTGTGTTTGCTTTTCTATTTTCTTAGCTAGTATTTATCTGAACCAATATCTTCCAAATGGGTTGTTCCTAGTTGCCCGAATATTGGTGAAGATTTTGTAATTCCTTGTAATTTGGTCTATGAGTTATTCTATCCATAACCCCCTCCATTCATACTATTCTTAAGCGTAGTCATAATTATTTTGAGCATAAAGATCTACACTACCCTCTTTCCAGTTGCTACAGCTAGTGGATGTGAAATAATTGACAGTTGTTCAGTTTGAGTATAATTGGAAAGGATGTTCTGCTCAGGAGAGACAGCCTAACAGGATAACAAAGTATCACACTTGCTATCTATCATCTAACTTGTAGTTTTCTTCTAAAAACTAAACTTGCTGGGAACATTATTTTTTTTTTCTTGTGGAAAGAATCTTATGTTCTATGTTTCAGAAAGAAACTTTCAGATGCTATCTGTAGTGAGAGAAAAATTCCATTGTATGATGAAATTGACTTTTTAAGAGTTGATATCTGAGGTACCAAGTAAACCATTTGAGAAACTGGTTCAACTTGAATCTCCAGCTACATATTTTAAACTATCATTTGTAAAAGGTAATAGAATCATCATGCTTTCCATGTTGTATTTTTAACTCCAAAGATGAAGTCTAATTAGCTAAAGAAAAAAATAATTAAAGCTCTCAGTCATGATAGGCTCAAGTTCTGGCTAGACTTAGATATGCACTAGTGTAATATTTAGAAAGGTAAACTAGAAAGAAAAGGTTGACAAAAATTTTATTATAAAATAACAAGTTACAATTGATGACACTGTAAATGGCTTGCCATTTCTCTCTCTTACAGTAAAGCTAACCTAAATTTAAAATATATATTTTTAAATTATAAAATATATATAACATGCACAATGCATACAAATTTTCAGTCTGTCAAGTTCTTCTTCATATGCATACTTACAACTTTCAATTTTTGTTGAAATTTTATTACATTTATAAATTACTTTAAGGAAAACTGAATACTATGGCATTGGGTTTGCAAAATAATTTCTTCAAGAAAAATTATGGGGAAAAAAGACCCTTACTTAAGACAAACATCTTGTGTTTCTCACAATGACTGCAAAGTCTACTTAAAGAAAACATGGAGTGCCTGAGGCTGGGGTTGTGGTTCAGCAGGTTTGATCCTTAGCACCACATATAAATAAATAAAAAGATGAAGGTATTGTGTCCAACTATAACTAAAAAATAAATAAGTATTTTAAAAATGTCAAAACAAACAGTACTTGAAAAGAGGACTTAAGAATATGGTTTGACTAGTAATTTATTGTTTTAGTTTTCCTTTTTGTACACAGAAAGAGAAACATATTAGAAAAATATAATATTAGACAATATTTCATCTTTTCAAAGGAAATATTTCTATACTTTTTAATCAGGTAATTTTTTTAAATACTAGAAGACTTCTAATAAGAAGGTTACTAAGCAAAATATTCAATAATAACTACATTTTTAAAAATTGTTATTTCGTTTTAACAAGTACATTTTGAAAATTTTTATAAGAAAATGATTTCCTCATGAACCCTGAGTAAAATTTATCTTAAACTCTTCTCTTCCATTGTTCTCTTTCTTTTACCTTAGTTCCTTTATTTAATATATTTAGATTGCTGTTGGATTACAAACTCCATAAAGGCAGAGATAATATTTGGTTTTGTTTACCACCAAAATGCCTGATATAAAATGTATGATTTGAATGTTGATATATTCAAACATTTTAAAATATGTCTAAAATACTTGGCAAATTTCTCTTTAAAATTACCAAGTAGGGAAAACTATTACCTAGTGATAGTACCTCCATCATTAGGGGATGAATATAAGAAGCACCATTTGATTTCTTGCCACATGATGCTTAATTGGAGAAGGAGTTAGGAACTAGATTGATTCACATTAAGTATCAGCAGAATATAGTAGCACAGTAATATACTATACTGCTTCCTCATAGCATCTGCTGCATAGGAATGCTATGGAGAATCATTTTTCATGTTTTACTTCAAGAACAATAGAATATCTTCTTCTTGAAGTAAAGATTACAATAGATGATATAGAGCAACATTATGATATATAACTGGGTTACTACAGATATGATTTATATTTATCATTGATTTGCAATCAATGCAATCTATAGGAATGTTTTTTGGTAAAATTTTTTTTACTAGGTTGCATAAATGGTATCAACTTACCAATATCACTGAAAATAGTGATACTATTGAAAATCAGAGAGAGCAAACTGAGAAAATACAAGTATCACTTTATTGTAATTTTGCCATTATATTTTCTGTGAATATTTTTTAAAACACGCATGCCAAAATCAAATAAGACATACATGACAATTCAATCATGCATTATGAATTATCAGAATAAATTTCTATCAATTAATTTTCTGTGCTTCTCTTGGAATCAATACCTAAAAATCTGTTTTTCCTTAAAGTATTTAATTTAGTTGAACATATAAACCTTTTTGGAAATCATATCTGAGTATATTTTGCTTAAACAAAGTAAGACAGACTCTCGATGTTAGAATATTCAACAGGAAATGTTTTAATGAACACATAAACATAGCTATTAAGTTTTATGTAACTGCAAATAAAAACAGTATCCCAAAGGTATTCTATTCTTCTTGAAGTAAAAAGTGGAAAATGATTCCTCTTGAATAAAAAAAAAATAGCAATATGAATTCAGCATCAGGGTACTGACTATAATTTCCTGCCTTTTACTCACACAGAACATTTCATACCAAGTCACTTATTGCTGTTCAATCATAAGGCTGGGCATGTTCTACTGAATGTACTTCCAACACCTATAATAACAAATCAAGTTGTCTTGACCATTCCAATTGATGTAATCAACTTTGAAAATTGAAAGGTTAATGAAACATAGGGAATACTGAGAAAATACTAAATTATATTAAAAGCTGAATTTGTGTGTCTTAAGAAACATATATTGGTTTTACTGATGTATGTTTGTCTGTATAGCAAGGCTGTACATGAGTGTGCATATTATGATTATGAGTGATGAGAGAACATTCCCCTTTTAACTGTGGAAGGCCGACTCTGCTTCATTGTCACTAGTTGTGATTAGAAATGCTATTTTTTGCCAGTCAGTAAATAATTTAAAATTCATATTTATTCATATTTTTGGTTTTTAAATGCCTGTTTACAAATTGTAACATAAGTTTTTTTTTTTTCTAAATTCCAGTAAAAAGTGTTCTTTCTATATGGAAGTTATTTTTTTTTAATTAGCCCAACAATACAAATAAAATTGTTTCTGATTCTGGTTACATAAGTATTTGAAGATCATATTCAACATGTATTATCATGCATTAAAAACAAAGATTCTTGAATTTGATGATTTATTTATAATACATCTAATAATGTCTTTTATTACAGTGTTTTTTTTTCTACCCCCAACACTGCACAATGTTAGGCTAAAAAAAAAAAAAAAAAAGATGGTGCTACCAAAGATATTCATATCCAAATGTCTGGAACCTGTGAAAGTTATCATATATATAGCACAGATAAAAATTTAAAAAAAAAGTCTTTGCAGATGTGATTAAGAAAGATTTTGAGGTAGGAAGATTATGCTGGATTGAGTTGGCCCAAAGTAATCACATGTGCCCTTGTAAGAGGGAGACAGATGGATCTTTTAAAAACAAAGAAAATAAATGATCTTAACAGAGCAGTGAGAGATTTGAAGATGATAAGCTTAAATACTGGACTGATATGACCACAGACAAGAGAATTCCACAGATACTTAATCTGTTAAAATGCAAAGATCAGATCTTCCCATAGAGACTCTGAAGGTAGTGTGATTTGTCTTAGTGATACTGATTTCAGACTTCACAAAGCCAGAAGAATCCATTTTTGTTGTTTTGGTTAGCAACTCTGGAGTAATTTGTTCCAAAATTAGCAAGGAATTAATTTATCCACCCAAATTTTCTCTCTCTCACTGAAGAGTTATAGTGGAGAGTAAAATACCTAAAAGCTGTGAATAAGAGTAATTCACTTCAAAATTGAGATCCACTCCTTCCTGGAAATTATACATTGCTTCACAATTGGTCCACTGCTTATATTTGAATGACTCAAAAATAAAAACACCTGTTTTAAGTTATTTGCCTGATGATATAATTACTGTGAAGGTCTTTTACAGGAAATTAGGTACCTCCCCTTTTTTTAATAGGCATCTCAACAAATTCTTAATGTATTTCCAACATTTTTGCAATATGATTGTTTTATTGTTTTCAGAAGTTATTGCACTAAGTTCTAGAATGAAAAAAATCAATAAATTCCAACTCTGAATATATCTACTTTAAAAAATATTGTCAAAATGAGTTTAGAACATAGATACAATTTTGAATATTATTTATTGTAACTAAATTTGAAAGCAAGGAAGGGAGAAAGGAAGTGATAACCATCAATACAATGGGATGATGCTTTTTAGCTGGGATATTGAATTACATGATATCATTAAAAATATTAAAAATTCTAATAACCAGATAAGCAGTCATGAACTTATCAACAATCATTTTAACCTTAAAAATTGGGAGAGCGATTAAATGTGTAATTTTTAATATCTGTCAATTCACTATTTATACCAAATACTCTTCACTATCACCCCTTTTTTTATTGTTGGTCGTTCAAAACATTACATAGTTCTTAATACATCATATTTCACAGTTTGATTCAAGCGGGTTATGAACTCCCAACTTTACCCCGTATACAGATTGCTGTATCACATCAGTTACCCTTCCATTGATTGACATATTGCCTTTCTAGTGTCTGATGTATTCTGCTGTCTGTCCTATTCTCTACTATCCCCCCTCCCCTCCCCTCCCCTCCCCTTTTCTCTCTCTACCCCTTCTACTGTAAATCATTTCTTCCATTTGTATTATCTTGTCTTACCCCTCCTTTCCTCTTATATATCATTTTGTATAACCCTGAGGATCGCCTTCCATTTCCATGCGATTTCCCTTCTCACTCCCTTTCCCTCCCACCTCTCATCCCTGTTTAATGTAAATCTTCTTCTCAAGCTCTTCGTCCCTACCCTGTCCTTGTTTACTCCCCTTATACCAAAGGGGTCATTTGGTATTTGTTTTTTAAAGATTGACTAGCTTCACTTAGCATAATCTGCTCTAATGCCATCCATTTCCCTCCAAATTCTATGATTTTGTCATTTTTTAATGCAGAGTAATACTCCATTGTGTATAAATGCCACATTTTTTTTATCCATTCATCTATTGAAGGGCATCTAGGCTGATTCCATAATCTTGCTATCGTGAATTGTGCTGCTATGAACATCGATGTAGCAGTGTCCCTGTAGCATGCTCTTATTAGGTCTTTAGGGAATAGACCGAGAAGGGGAATAGCTGGGTCAAATGGTGGTTCCATTCCCAGCTTTCCAAGAAATCTCCATACTGCTTTCCAAATTGGCTGCACCCTTTTTTGAGGGGATGGTGTACTAGGAATTGAATTCAGGGACACTCGACCACTGAGCCACATCCTCAACCCTATTTTGTATTTTATTTAAAGACAAGGTCTCATTGAGCTGCTAAGCATCTTGCCATTGCTGAGACTGGCTTTGAATTCCTGATTCTCCTGTCTCAGCCTCCCAAGCTGCTGGGATTATAGGCAGGTACCACTACACCCAGCCCATTATCACTTTTTAACAAATATTTAATACTAGGAGTGAATATTGCCATATCTAGGTCAGGAAAGTGAATGGAAGGTATCATTTCAACTCTATGAGTAGATTTTTATGATAATTTTGACCCCATTTGAGGTATCTGTGTTTCTAGTTGATTGATGTATGCTAGGATACCTAAAAGTATTGAGTCCTTTATCCCTATTATAAATAATTACTTTTAAACAGATGACTATTCATGTATTGAATTATAGCTTTTCAACTGGGCTTCATGGAAAAATTCATGATACACATAGATAATGATACTATTTGCAAGGCACACAAATACAAACAAAGGAGAGGTTTTGAAGCACATGAAAGTGACTAACACAGAGACTCTAGTCATCCCTGGGTGTTACCAAGGAGCTCAACATTCTGGTGTGTCTATAAACAATTAACTGCAATACTACTGGAAAACATGCCCAAATGTTTTCAAAACATTTTCAAAACAACAGTCTTTAGAATGTATCAAAAATATGGCTGGGGATATGGCTCAAGCGGTAGCGCGCTCGCCTGGCATGTGTGCGGCCCGGGTTCGATCCTCAGCACCACATACCAACAAAGATGTTGTGTCCGCCGAGAACTAAAAAATAAATATTAAAAATTCTCTATCTCTCTCTCTCTCCTCTCTCACTCTCTCTTTAAAAAAAAAAAGAATGTATCAAAAATAGACTCTCTTCAATCTTCTCAATAGGTAACTATTTCCCTACTGGTCTGTGTCTATAGTACAGTTGCTGTAAGGAAAATTCTAAGTATCATATAGCTGATCTATTAATAGTTCAGCCATTGGATCTAATGTGGACAAATCAAGGAGAAAAAGGAAGACTCAGTGGCCACATGTAGCACAATCTCTCCCACAGATGATGATGATGATGATGATGATGTGATTTAATTTGGTACTGGGAATTGAACCCAGGGGCACTTAATCACTGAGTGACATCCCTAGCCCTTTTTATTTTTATTTATTTTGTTTTATTTATTTATTTTTATTATTATTGGTACAAGGAATTGAACCCAGGGATACTCAACATCCCTAGCCCTTTTGTTTTCTTTCTTTTATTTATTTATTTTTATATTGGGGATTGAACCCCGGGGCACTCAACCACTGAGCCATATCCCCAGTCCTTTTTATTTTTTACTTTGAAACAGGGTCTCAGTAAGTTGCTTAGGACCTCACTAAATTGCTGAGGCTGGCTTTGAACTTGTGATCCTCCTAAGCCACTGGGCTTACAGGTAGCTGCAACTCGGCCTGGATCAGAATTTTAAACTATGTGTTCAGATTATTTTTATAAAGCACAAGTTCGTGTGGAGAATTCAGTCCTAAATTTACATCAATTTATATTTGTAAATGGTTACTACTGAATTAACACTACACATTATCACCTCCATCTCAGAAGTTGTCGTTCAATGGTTCTCTCTCTCTCTCTCTCTCTCTCTCTCTCTCTCTCTCTCTCTCTCTCGCTCTCTCTCTCTTTTTAATTAGTTCTAATGAGTTGTACATGACAGCCGAAAACATTTCTATTTATTGTGTACAAATGTAGTACAACTTTTCATTTCTCTGGTTGTACACGAAGTAGAGTCACACCATATGTGCAGTTATACATGTACCTAGGGTAGATGTCCATCTCATTCCACCATCTTTTCTACCAATTTCCCCTCCCTTTTTTTCCCTCCTCTTGGCCTAATCAAAGTTCCTCCATTATCCACCCCCCGCTTTAACAACCCCATTATGGATCAGCATCCACTTAACAGAGAGAACACTAGGCCTTTCATTTTTTGGAGGGATTGACTTACTTTGCTTATCTTGATATTCTCCAACTCCATTTACCTGAAAATGCCATAATTTTATTCTATTTTAATGCTGAAAAATATTATCTTGTGTATATACACCACAGTTTATTTATCCATTCATCTACTGAAGGGCATCTAGGTTGGTTCCACAGTTTAGCTACTGTGAATTGTACTGCTATAAACAGTGATGTGGCTGCATCACTGTAGAATGCTGTTTTTAGGTCCTTTGGTTATACACCAAGGAGTGGGATAACTGGGTCAACTGGTAGTTCCATTCCAAGTTTTCTAGGGAATTTCCATACTGCTTTCCAGATTGGCTGCAAAAATGTTCAGTCCCACCAACAATATATGAGTTTGCCTTTCCCCCCTCATCCTTAGCAAAACTTATTGTTGTTTGTATTATTGACAACTGCCATTCTTACTGGAGTGAGATGAAACCTCAGAGTAGTTTTGATTTGCATTTCCCTAATTACTAGAGATGTTGAACATTTTTTCATATATTTATTGATTAATTGTATATCTTCTTCTGAGAAGTGTCTGTTCTGCTTCTTAGCCCCTTTATTGATTGGGTTGTTTGTTTCTTTGGTGTTAAGATTTTTGAGTTCTTTATATGTCCTGGAAGTTAGTTCTCTGATGTGTGTGTGGACAAAATTTGCTCCCAAAATGTAGGCTCTCTCTTCACCTCATGATTGCTTCTTTTGCTGAGAAAAAGCTTTTTAATTTGCATCCATCCCATTTTTTGATTCTTCATTTTAATTAGTGTGCTTATAAGAGCCTTATTAAGGAAGATGGGGCCTAATCTGACATGATAGAGATTTAAGTCTACTTTTTCTTCTATTAGATGAAGGGTCTCTGGTTTAATTCCTAGGTCCTTGATACATTTTGAGTTGAGTTTTGTGCATGGTGAGTGATAGGGGTTTAGTTTCATTTTGTTGCATATGGATTTCCAGTTTTCCCAGCACCTTTTGTTAAAGAGGCTATCTTTTCTCCAATGTATGTTTTTGGCGCCTTTGTCTAAGATAAGATAATTGTATTTTTGTGGGTTAGTCTTTGTGCCGACTATTCTGTACCATTTTTCTACATGTCTATTTTGGTGCCAACACCATGATGTTTTGGTTACCATAGCTTTGTAGTATAGCTTAAGGTCTGGTATTGGGATGACTCCTGCTTCACTCTTCTGGCTAAGGATTGTTTTGGCTATTCTGGGTCTGTTATTTTTCCAAATAAATTCATGATTTCTTTTTATATTTATATAAGGAATGATTTTGGAATTTTAATTGGAATTGAATAGAATCTGTACAGAGTTTTGGGTATTATGGCCATTTTGACAATATTAATTTTGCCCGTCCAAGAGCATGGGTGATCTCTACATCTTCTAAGGCCTTCTTCTATTTCTTTTTTTAATATTCTATAGTTTTCATTGTAGAGGTCTTTCACCTCTTTTGTTAAATTAATTATCAAATATTTTGTAGTTTTTGAAGCTATTGTGAATGAGGCTGTTTTCTTAATTTAACTTTCAGAGGATTCATTATTGATGTAGAGAAATGCACTGATTTATGGGTATTGATTTTTTATCCTGCCATTTTGCTGAATTCATTTATTAATTCTGGAAGTTTTCTGGTAGAGTTTTTGGATCTTCTAAGTACAGAATCATGTTGTAGGCAAATAATGATAGTTTGAGTTCTTCATTCCCTATTCATATTTAATTTCTTTCTTCCCTCTTATTCCTCTGGCTAGAGTTTCAAACACTATGTTGAATAGAATTGGTGAAACAGGGCATTCCTGTCTTGTTCCAGTTTTTAGAGGGAATGCTTCCGATTTTTCTTCATTTAGAATGATGTTAACCTTGGGTTTAGCATAGATAGCTATTACAATGTTGAAGGATGTTTCTACTATCTCTAGTTTTTCTAGTTCTTTGAACATGAAAGTGTGCTGTATTTGGTCAAATTCTTTCTCTGTATTAGTTGATATGATCATATGATTCTTATCTTTAAAATATTGATATGATGATTATGTTTATTGATTTCCATATATTGATCTAAACTTGCATCCCTAGAATGAACCCCACTTGATCATGGTGCACTATTTTTGAGAATTTTTGCATCTGTATTCATTATGGATATTGGTCTGAAAGTTTCTTTCTTTAATGTGTCTCTGTCTGCTTTTAGTTTCAGGATGATACTAGCCACATAGAATTAGTTTGGAAGGGTTCCCTCCTTTTTCTATTTCACAGAATAATTTTAGAAGTATTTGTATTAATTTTTCTTTGTAGGTCTTGTAGAATTCAGCTGTGAATCTCTTTGGTCCTGGGATTCTCTTGATTTGTAGGCTTTTGATGGCATTTTCTATTTCCTTGCTTGAAATTTAACTGTTAAAATTGTATATGTCCTCCTGACTCAGTTTGGGTTGATAACATGCCTCTAGAAATTTTTCAGTGTCTTCAAATTTTTCTATTTTACTAGAGTATACATTTTCAAAGTAGTTTCTAATTATCATCTGTACATTAATAGTGTCTCTTGTGATATTTCCTTTTTCGTCATGAATTTAGTAACTTGAGTTGTCTCTCTCCTTCTTTTCATTTGGGTGCCTAGGTGTTTGTCAGTTTTATTTAATTTTTCATTAAACCTGCTTTGAGTTTTGTCAATTTTTAAAAGTTGATTCTTTTGTTTCAATTTCATTGAATTCAGACCAGATTTTATTTTTTTTGTCTTCTATTTTTTTCTAGGACTTTGAGATTTAATGACAAGTTCTTCCATTTTCTAAAGTCATTTGTTACTTTTTCTTTTTTTAATGAATGACCTTAATGCAATGAACTTTCCTCTTAGCACTGCCTTCATAGTGTCCCAGAGATTTTGATAAGTGGTATCAGAGTTCTCATTTATCTCTAAGAATATTTTTATATCTTCTCTGATGTATTTTGTTATCAATGGGTCATTCAATACCACATTATTTAGTCTCCAGGTGTTGGAGTAGCTTCTATTTTTTAAAAATTTTATCATTTATTTCTAATTTCATTCCATTATGTTCATATAGAATGCAGGGTAGCCCCCCCCCCGTCTCTCTCTCTTTGTATTTGCTAAGACTTGCTTTGTGACATAACATATGGTCTATTTTGGAGAAGGGTGCATGTGTTGCTGAGAAGAAATTGTATTTGCTTGTTGATGGATAGAATATTCTATATATGTCTGTTAAGTCCAAATTATTGATTGTTTTATTGAGTACTATAGTTTCTTTATTTAGCTTTTGTTTGGAAGATCTATCCAGTGGTGAGAGAGGTGTACTAAAGTCACCCTGTATTATTGTATTGTGGACTATTTGATTCTTGTACTTGAGAATGTTTTGTTTGATATACATAGATGCCCCATTGTTCTTTATCTCTTTTTAATATATGAAACAACTCTCCTTTTTACTACCTAAAAAGCAGGATTATGATCTACTAGATTTTTAATTACTTTTATAAGATAAATAAAAAGAAAATAAAAATTTTAAAATACACTATTTCAATTAAGAATGCTTTTGAATGCATATAACATGATATTAGACTAAAGATGATTTAAACACTAAGAACTTTTTCCTTGGATACAAAGTCTGAAAGTGGGCTTCAATTGTCCCAATGGCTCAGTGCTGTCATGGCTTTTGATCTACACATTTCTAGAATTTTCCTTCAAATCTTCATATAGTAGCACACTTTTCAGACAGAAAGATGCTGGGCAGAAAAATGTTCCTTCTTTCTGCAACACTATTTTTTCAGAAAAGAAAATTTTTCCTAGAGGCACTCAGCAAATTTCCATACATATCATTACCTAAAAATTTTTCAAAAGACTAGCCCAAATCTAGTTATTGAAAAAGGTTTGAATTATAATGGTGGTTTTATTTATTTACAATTTATCATCTGGATGGACCCAAAGGATGATTAGTCCTCCTTGAGAAGTGTGCTATTAGTTCAAAAACCTGGGCAAAATTGAGATGCTCTTAACAAAGGACAGGGACAGTGTTGTCTACCATTAACAGTAATAATATTTTATACTTCATATTTTTCTAGAAAAATACCCAATCTTTTGCTTCAGTAAGTTTGTACTTCTTCAACTAAATAGAAAAAATAATTTATTGATCATACCCAGAGTAAACATAAGGTTTAAACCTCTATGGAAAAAGAACATGAAAAAAATAGAAAAAAACAAATGTAAAAACAAACAGGCAAGTAAAAAAAAAAAACTAATATAGTATGTTCCAAAACATCACCAAGATTCAATTTAATGAACAAACAAGAAGGGAAAATATACAGCATTAGAAGTCTTATTCAAAACAAGAACATTAGAATAAGGAAAACAGGCACCATAAAAGAGTAAAAAGTAGAAAGTAAATGACATTTTAAAAATGTATAGTTAAGCTCTAATAAAACCTTGTAGATGTGTGTGTGGTGATTACACATGTCAATTGAATAAGCACAGTCTACAATTTTTTCTTTTGTAATTGGAAAAATAACTGGAAAAGTTTAATTTTACTCTACTTGTACTATTTCTACCCTTAATCTCAAATTTAAAGCAATTCTATTAGTTATGTAAATAGGCTTCTAAAATAGGTAAATTATCATAATTGGGGAATATGATGAACCCCTATCAATATGACCTTTAAAGATGTATAATTGCTTGTACTTGCCTCAAAATTATCGAAACACAGATATAGGTTAGTTTTTTTTGTAAGTTCACATATGGAAGAACCTCTTTCTTCTTGGGTTTGATAGGTATGATATCTTTAAAATCAGAAATCAGGTATGATATCTGATTTTAAATATAGGTTGATTAAAAAATCTCTCTCAATGACTTTAAATTTTGATATACAATGTCCCAGCTTTTATATAAAAATATTTCTATACAAATTTTTACTGTTTCATTTTTTTCTTGCCTACCTCAGTGACAGAATGACGTTTTTCAATATTTCACGTGATATCTGTCTTCCGAATACCTCTCTTCATTGAATATTGTTCAGACTGAAAACTAAGTCATACCAAATCTGATGTATACAGTTTGCTACATTGGCATTTTGGCTCACTGGTTCCAGTGCCCTAAGAAGTCCAAAGAAATTTTTGTACTGGGGATTGTACCCAGAGGAGTTCAAGCACTGAGTTTCATCCTTAGTCCTTTTATTTATTTTTTTATTTTGAGGCAGGGCTTTGCTAAGTTGCTGAGGCTGGCTTTGAACTTGTGATTCTCCTGTCTCAGGTTCCTGAAGTTCTGGGATTAAGGGAGTACACCACTGTACCCTGCCTAACTTTATTTTTAAATTAGGCAACTCAAAAGGATAACTGTGATTTGGAAAAAGCATAGTATTTCAAACATCTAAGTTTGTGGTATTTTGGTGTATGTGTGCAGAAAGAGGAAACTAATACACCGATACTAAATTTTCTATTTAAAAAGTGTTTTATAATTGCTAAGAAATTTACCATAAGGTACAACTGTTGTTATAAAGACATTATATATCAAGCAAACTGGATTGAATAGAATGTTTCAAAGTGAATTTTGTTTCTATTTTTTAATTGACAGATAAAATTGTATGTCTTTACCATGTAAAACAAGTTATTCTGAAGCACACTGTGGGATGGTTAAATGCAATTAATTAACAATTCATTACTTCACAACATTGTCATTTTTGTAGTGAGAACATGTAATAGCCACTCTTTGGAGTTTTTAAGAATACAATATAGCCAGTGGCGAAGACAGTGGAATAGAGGAGGTTGCTTTTCAAGCTGATCTGTGGTGTGAAACCAGGAATGTGGATAAATAACTTCTCAATGAGGTGGGTGAAAAGAAGGATTTTACTGAGATTTAATACTGGACTCTCAGAACACTGTAGAGACTCAGAAAATAAAATAAAAAAGAAAACAACTTTGCTGGTGTCCACCACTGGAGCAAATTCACTGCAGGCAAAATTGGAGAGGGTGACTAAGAAAACATGCATTTCAGGTAGCACCATAGTGTGTCTGAATACGGAGAAACCAGAGATCCAAAGGACATTATGGGACTGATCCAGTGGGTGAGCTACACTATATCCTCCTGCTGTGTGTCTCCCAGTTATCTGTGGAGAGCAGAAGCAGAGACCTCTTGTTCTGCCACACTGTGGTAGCTGGTGGCTATAGGAACAAGTCAAAGTGTCCAGACCTGTAAGCAGAGGCCTGTCATGTGACTCAGAGTATGACTAGAAAATCAGGAGAAATCAGGTGCAGACAGTGTTTTACCAAGGGAAATAAGAGACTTTCAGACCAGAGAGATCCCAGGACCAGCGGGGATGGCTGAGAATTCGATCAGGTGGGTGGGAATGAACATGCCCATGGGGACTGAGCCCAGGAGACTGGGAAGAATGGAAACCATGGAAGGCTAAGGGGTGAAGGATTGGCTCCCTTACCAAACTAGTAGAACCCAAGGGAGACTCCTGGGGTATAGACTCCCAGCATGGATCAGAAGCTGCCAGGCTCTGGAGAGGTGCTGATTTAAAATCGTCAGACCAATCAATACTCCAAAAAAGCATGGGAGACAGACTAATCCTAAAGATATTACATATTGAGTAAAGTGGATTTAATAGCATCAGGAGTTCCAACTTCAGAAACTCCTCTCATGAAGCTCTACATCAACCCCATCTTAAGAAGGGAGCAGACAAAACTCTCCAAAGTGCCCCACCTCATACTGCCCAGAAGAGAAGCCAAGGATTTTTGAACTCCAACCACCAACTTGACAAACGATACAAAAAGAGGAAGATCTTAACTACTCTCTTGTACCCAATACATACCTCAAGAAAAAAAAATGCAAAGAAAGACACTTGGGAGTAGACAGCCCCCATATACTATTATTGACAATTTTTGATCACTGCAACAAAAACAATTCCTTAATTTTTCATCAAGAAACTTTTTTATTTTTTTTCTCTCTTCTTTCTTGTTTTCTCTTTCTCTCTTGATAGTGTGCTGAATGATTCATGGACATTTATATATACATGTATTGGTCTTATGTTCTCATTCATTTCTAGCATTTTTAAATGTAGTTATTTTTATGACTCTTGTATTTTGAGGTCTAGGATTTTTAGTGTATTTTTGTGTTTTTCTATATTATTTTTCCACTTGACTATTTCTCTAAATTCTCTTTCTCAATTTTATTTTGCTAATAACCAAATTCTATTGTTATCTCTTTCACTTCCTTTAATTTTTTTCTTCTACTTTCTCTTTTCCTCATTTATAACATTCTACATCTCTTCTGCATTCTCTCTCTTCAAATTTTGAAATAGCAAACCCTTTTGTAAACTTACTATTTTTTTTTTACTATTGGAAATTGCTTACCTTACCACTGCTGATTACTGTTTCAATTACCATTATAGATATCATAATAGGAACTACGTATTTAGTTGAATGCTGTATACTCTTTGCGTTGATGGTTGTTATTATTTGTAAACCCCTACAACTTGAGGTACCACAAAACTTCAGGGATACTAGAAGTTCATAGAGTAAAAGTTCTGCAACTTCAGGATCATACAGATAAATGAGTAGACACACAAAAAAGATAAAAAAGCAAAGGAACAAACCATCTTAATCAAACAAAAATGCCTCAAGAATAGAATCCAGTGATACCACAGTGGATGAAATGTCACAGAAGGAATTCAGAAAACTTATAGTTAAACTGATCTGCAAGGTAAAAGACCATGGAAGGAGTACAACAGTAAGAAAATATTGGCAGTGAAAGTTCACTTCAATAAAGAGATAGAGATTATTATAAAGAACCACATGGAGTTGGAGAATATCATGCAAATCGAAATAAGACAATCCCCCAAAAACCAAAGGCAGAATGTTTTCTCTAATATGCAGATGCTAACTCACAATAAATCGGGTGGCACTAGAGAAGGATAGCGTTATTTTAGATTAGGTGAAGTGATGGGAGGGAAGGGGAGAGGATGTTGGGCTAGAAAAGCTGGTAGAATGATACAGACATTATTACTTTGTGCATATGTGACTGCAAGACCAATATGATTCTACAACATGTACACTCAGAAAAGTGAGAAATTATATCCCATATCTGTATAATATATCAAAGTTCCTAAATGCATTCTACTGTCATGTATAACTAATTAAAAAGAAAGAGGGAAAAAACTAAAAATACTAAAGTTTGTGAAGAAAAAGGAAATATCATCATGGACACTACTGAAATTACAGAGGATACTCAGGAACTATTTTGAAAATTTACACTCCAATAAAATAGAAGATCTTGAAGACCTCCAGAAATTTCTAGAGACATATGATCTACTCAAATTTAATCAGGAGAACATACTAATTTAAACAGAGTAATTTCAACTCATGAGATTGAAGATGCCATCAAAATTATACCAAAAAAAAAAAAAAAACTAGGGATAAATGGATTCTTCGCCAAATTCTACCAGACCTTAAAAGATAAACTAACACCAATCTTCCTCAAATTATTCCATGAAACAGAAAAGAAGGAACCCTTCCAAACTCATTCTATGAAGCTAGTGTCACCCTGACATCAAAATCAGACAAAGGTACATCAAGAAAAGAAAACTTCAGACCAATATCCCTCATGAATATATACAAAAATTCTTAATAAAATGCAGGAAAATTGCATAGAAAAACACATTACAAAGACAGTGCACTATGATCAAGTGGGTTTCATCCCAAGGATGCAAGATTGGTTCAATATATGGAAATAAAGAAATAGACTTAAAGAAACACATGATTATCTCAATAAATGCATAAAAATATTTGACAAAATTTAGCATCCATTCATACTCAAAATACTATAAAAACTAGTGATAGCAGAAACATACTTCAAAATTTTAAAAGCTATATGCATCAAACCCAAGGCAAACAGTACTCTAAACAGAAAAAAAATAAAATTAAAGCATTCTCTCAAAAACTAGAACAAGGGATGCCCTCGTTTACTACTTCTATTCAACACAGACTTTGAAAATGAAGCAAGAGCAAAAAGGCAAAAGAAAGAAAGTAGAAGGATATAAATAGGAAAAGAAGAACTCAAACTATTTCTGTTTGCCCATGACATTTTGAAGACCCAAAAAACTCCACCAGAAAATTTCCAGAACTCATAAATGAATTCAGCAAAGTAGTAGGATGTAAAATTAACAACCACAAATCAATTGTGTTCCTATAAGTCAATGATGAATCAGCTGAAAGAGAAATTACAAAAAAAAACCACTAACCTTTTCACAATAGCCTCAAAACAAACAAACTAACAAAACACAAGCCTTAGGAGTGATTCTAATAAAAGAGGTGAAAGACCTCTACAATGATAACTACAGAACACTAAAGAAAGAAATTACTGAGACCTTAGAAGATGGAAAAATCTCCCATGGTCTTGGATAGGCAGAATTAATGCTGTCAAAAGGGACATACTACCAAAAGCACTATATAGATTTAATGCAATTCATATTAAAATTCCAATTTCTTTCTTCATAGAAATAGAAAAAAGAGTAAAAAAATTCATTTTTAAAAAAAAAAGTGGGCCAAAATAGCCAAAATGATATTTAGGGATAAAAGTGAAGCTGGAGGCATCATAATACCAGAACTTCAATTATACTACAGAGCTAGAGTAATATAACAGCATTTTATTGGCGCCAAAAAAAAAAAAAAAGACATGAAGACCAATGGAGGAGAATAGAAGACATAGAGAAAAGTCCACACAGATATAGCTAGCTGTCTCATACTAGACAAAGGTGCCAAAAACATGCATTGGAAAATGATAGTCTCTTTAACAAATAGTGCTGGGAAAACTGGAAATCCATATGTAGCAAAATTAAATTAAACCCCTATCTCTCACCCTTCACAAAACTCAACTCAAAGTGGGTCAAGGACCTAGCTTATTAGACCAGAAACATACTAGAAAAAATATAGGCTCAGCACTCCAACATGCCCTTCAACAGATGAATGGATAAAGATAATGTGGTATACATGCACACTGGAATATCACTTGGCCATGAAGAATAACTTTATGACATTTGCCAGTAAATGGAAGGATCTGAATGCTATCATGCTAAGTGAAATAAGCCAATCAAAAACCAAAGGTAGAATTCTCTCTCTGATATGTGGATGCTATCACACAACAAGATAGAGGGAGTGGAAGAATAGTTCAGTGGATTAGACAAAGGGGAATTAAGGGAAAGGAGAGGAGAATAGAAATAGAAAGGACAGTGGAATGAATCTGATATAACTCTGTATGCAAATACACCACAGTAAATCTCAACATTGTGTAAATCCATAAGACCTGGGACCTGATTAGAATAAAATATATTCCATGTTTTTATAAATATACCAAAATAGAATCTATTGTCATGTATACTAAAATGAGCAAATGAAAGTATAAAAAAATAATTATACAATACAATTGGGCATGCTTATAATTCCAGGAGCTCAGAAGGCTGAGGCAGGAGGATTGCAAATTCAAAGCCAGCCTCAGTAACTTAGTAAGGCCCTGAACAACTCAGTGAGACCATGTCTCAAAATTAAAAATAAAATGTGCTGGGGATGTGAGTCAGTAGTTAAGCACCTCTGGGTTCAACATATTTCCATTGACCATAGTTGTCATGCTATACAATAGATTCATTGTACTTGGCCTTCCTGTCTAAATTTAATTAACTATCCTTTGGCCATCATTTCCCTAACCCCCATCCCATTCCCATCACCCCATTCTCCGGCAACCAGTATTCTTCTTTCTACTTTTGAAATCAACTTTTTTAGGTCCCATATTTGAGTGAGATCATTAGGAATCGGTCTTTCTGTGCCTTGCTTATTTAATTTAACAGAAATATTTACATGTTGCTGCAAATAACAGGATTTCTTTTTATGGTTGCATATTTTCCCACTGGATTATATACTAAATTTTATCTATCCATTCATTAATTATTGGACACAGTTTAATTCCACATCTTAGCTATGTGAATAGTTCTGCAATAAATATGGGAGTGTTGATATCTTGTTGATAGATGGATATCCTTTAGATATCCAGTAGTATAATCACTAGATCATATGGTAGCTCTATTTTAAAAAATTAGGACACTTCATACTTTTTTTCATTAGGGCTGTACAACAGTCCCCTGATTTGAGGTTTTGATTTTCATGGTTTCAGTTTCCCACAGTCAATCAGAGGTCAAAAATGTTAGATGGGAAATGCCAGAAATAAACAACTCATAAATTTTAAATTGCTCACCATTCTCAGCAGATTAATGAAATTTTGTCCAGTCCTCCTCAATCCACCCCAGATATGAATTATCCCCTTGTCCAGCATCTCCATGCTGTAGATGCTACCACTCTATTAGTGGTATAGTTGCTAGCTTGGATATGAGATTGACTGTCACAGTACTGCAGTTCTTGTGCTCAAATAATTTAATGATGGCCCCCAAAGCACAAGGAAAATAATGTGAGAAATTTTTTATAATAAACAGCTATAGTTGTTCATTTGATAAGAAGTTAGTTTTGTTCATCTTTTACTGTGCTTAATTTATAAATTAAACTTTTTATAGTTACATATGCATAAGAAAAATAGTATACAGAGGCTCTGTACTATCTGTGGTTTCAGGCATCCATTGGGGATTTGGGGACATAGCCCTTGCAGATATAGGGGACTAATCTATTAATTTATAGTTCCACATATAGTGTTAAAGGGTTACATGCATCATTGCAAAAAATTATCTTTTGTCTTTTAACATAGGTAAAGTTATATATCACTGTGGTTTTGGTTTACATTTTCCTGATTATTAGGCATCATGAGCATTTTGTCTTACATCCATATACATGACATTTGAATATCTTCTTTTGAGAAATGTCTATTTAGCTCCCTTTCTCTTTATAAATTTGGTTGTTATCTTACTATTGTATTGTTGACTTCCTTACATATTTTCTGTATTAATGCTTTATCAGATGTGGAGTTTCCAAATGTTTTATCCCTCTTTGTAGGTTGTCTCTTCATTCTGTTTCCTTTGCTGTGCAGAAGGTTTTAGTTTGGTATCATCCCACGTATTTTTATTTATTTATTCATATTTTTTTGTCTAAGATTGTGAAGTAACATTCAAAGAAAGCACTGCCCACACCAATTTTGTGGAACATTTCCGTCGTGTTTTTTTTTTTCCTAGTAGTTTCAGAGTTTCAAATCTTCAAACTGTCTTTTGGTGTATAATTTCCTTTTGAATTAGAATACCTTTAGATAATATTATATTAATTTGCCTAAGAAAATTTCAAGTTGGTTATTTAAAAGAAATATATATCTAGAAGGTAGGAGACCTGGGCTTAAATATTAACTCCATAATGAATTTATCTTTATAATTTAGTAAAATATTGATATTCCTTATTATATTTCTGGATGAACACAAAAGGATCTTATTGTTATTTTTTCAGATAAGTATCCTTTTTCTCATATAACAAGCCTCAGCTACAGTGCCCATGGGCTAGTCCAACCACAATGACACAACGTTTTACTCCTACGTCAGTCACTTAGTCAATCATTTTTATTGGAAATAATGATTGTAGAGTGACATCAACCAAAAATAGAAGCACTGGAATCACTTTTCGTATCATTATATAAGAATTATTTTAAGAAAAATATATTTTCAATATCTTAACAAAAATGTTTTGGGAGGAAAAAAAAACATTGGACCTTTTAATGGCTGTCAAACAACACATGTTTTCACAACTGACACTATTTCATACAATGTGATGGTGTCAGAAGGTCAGGCCTTAGAGAAGGTGCTTACATAATGCAAAATATACAAATTTTAATATGTATTTAGTACTAAAATGCCCTTTGAATGAGGACATAGTGCATGTTAACCTTTCCAAAAGATGAAGGCTTCACATAATTGATCTCTAAGTACCAGTAGTAGATAATTATGTTTCACTATGTAAACTGGTTTCTTCAAATCGTCAATTATTTCTAAAATCACAATAGATTTACAATTACTACTTTGCAGATCAAACCTATAATTTAAAGATAAAATATTTCTTTAAAGCATTAAAATGTTTTCTCTTGTTCAAGGGTAATATTGAGTTTTGTCCAAATTAGCATAAAAATCATGTTTTATAGTTTAGTTTTGTTAGAAAACGATTATTGTATTTTCCCAAATTATTGTGTAGATTAAAGACTATTTAGCCTGATTGTTTATAGTATTCCACCAATCAGACGATGACCTCAATTCAATCTTCATACAGGAGGCTCCCTCAGGGATTTCCTGAACTTTGTCCATACATAATCCTTAGCACAGACACACATCTTACAAATAGAGGCCATTAAATATTATAACATAATGTCAATAATGGAGCATATCCATCCCAAGAACTTATAAAATTCTGAGCCTTGATTATAGTTGGTATGTTAAGGGTGTCATCTTCCAATGAAAATGGTATTTTTAAGAAACAGATTCAACTTGTACTCTGAAAAAAAATAACAATTTATTTCAATACATACTTATTTCTATATAAAACTTCAGGGTTAAAAAAGGTATAAAAGGTATTTCAAAGACACAGCTTCAATTAAAACAGTCTATATCTCAGACTCTAGTAGATGCTATAGGGCATTGCCCAAGAGACCCTTTAGGTCTGAAGCAGTAACTATTCTTGCGTTTGCCAGAAATATTGCATACCTACAGCTCACAACCACATCCTTTCTCAGAATTTTCTCTAGTCAAAGTGATATGTCTCATGACCAACTGACACTGAGATTCAAAGTTCCAAGGTCCATGTCTGAATTCTGGACATTCAGGAAAACCCAACTACTTCCCAGCTTTTTCCAAGAATAACTATATGGAACTTAAGTGATGCATCTGTTGCTAATGAATTGTAGTCCATTGTCTCCTTCTGAAGGGTCCTGCTTCCCTTGGTCCATTAAGTATGTTGTTCCTGGGAATATTCTCCAATAAATCAACAGCATCCAAATATCCTTCTCAGAGTCTATTACCAGGGGAAACCTTTAAATCAGGAGTAGTCATGAAAAGCAGATATTAAAAGGCGACTTTGGGCCCAGATCATTAGATGGCTGTCAATGAGAACCTCATTGCTTGAAATACATGGTGCAATGATCATTCTTGGCCTGCAGTAGCAGTGAAATATTACGATATTACTGGTGTAGAACTAGGATGGTTTATTTAGCCACAGTTGAATGACTAAACTGCTGGCAAAAGAGTAGTGTTGAACCTGAAACATGGAGCAACTCCTTGACAGCACCAAGAGCCAATGAGTAACAGATGATTATGTTAGACCTTGTGTGCTTCAGATGTGGGCATGATTCATCTGGGCAGAATTTGAAATGATCTGAATATGGATGGCCTTTTTTGCTTTAGGCTTTGGAAAAACTACTCACTGAGGACTTATAGAATATTTGGTCTAACAACATGAGATCTCAAAAATCTTACATTGGAGGAAGGAATCTATAGTTAAGGAAGGGGAGCAGTCAACATGTGCCTATGGACTTAATTGGTTCCACAACACCTAGAATCTCCTAGCTTGATAGAAAAGCAGATATTAAAAGGAGATATTAAAAGCAGATCCATCCAGTTTTTGAAGATGCACGTGATGTAATAATGTGCAGATATTGAGCAAGTCTAGGCATCTTCCTCTGGATGTTTAGTCCTACATAAATGACCATAACATTGTGTTGATCAATATGTAGATCCAGGAATAGAGCAGTGGAAGCAAGAGGGTTCATCCAATGACATTGGGGAATTTGTGCTTCCTGTCCCCATAAGTTAGACTCTGTGAACCTCGGTCTTATGCTCTGGAGAAGAATGTATCCACTAGGGAGTAATGAGAGAATTCTAGTAAATGTACTCTTTGGACATCACCAAGTCACTTTAGACTCTCTCTCTCTCTCTCTCTCTCTCTCTCTCTCTCTCTCTCTCTCTCTCAAGAGAGAGAGATAGAGAGAATTTTTTAATATTTATTTTTCAGTAACACAACATCTTTTAATTTTTTTATGTGGTGCTGAGAATCGAACCCAGTGCCCTGTGGATGCCAGGCGAGCACATTACCCCTTGAGCCACATCCCCAGCCCACTTTAGACTCTTTAATCCAAGATAACAAGAATGAAGAAAAGAAGTTTTGGAAAGTATAACAGATTCTGATCATCAGTGGGTCCAGGAAAGAAAGGTCAAACTGAGGAGCATCTCAGTAATTTCCACCCAGTTTGGTTGTTTTTTGTTTTGGTGGTGGTGTTGGGAATTGAACCCAGAGTCTTGTGCATATGAGGCAAGCACTCTACCAAATGAGCTATTTCCCCAACTCCACCCAGTTTTGATGGCACTTCCTCAAAGCAGTTCTAGCCACAGCTTGAGAGGTGTGTTGAACAGTGGCTTAGAATCCCCAGGGCAGAGGCTGTGGATTATCTACATGATAAATCATCTCGATTGGTAAAGAGTCTACTTGAAATAGAGTGTTCTGATAGAACAACTAGTAAAGAATGGAAACAATGTGTATCAATTGTTGCCCTGAGACCATCTTAGCCATGGGGCTGCAGTTCATCTCAGTAATCTTGTAAAATCATTTTAGGAAAAAAAAAAAAAAACAAGACTAATGTGGCTGTTTCTAGATGGGCTGATATTATTATTTGAGGTAAGTGAATCTGCAGAGTATAACATATGGACCGAAGGTAATCCTAGGGTATGATGCCCAAATTTCCCTATATAGGGTGAGGTGTTTCCTTTTCTAGTGTGGTTTATAGTTCAGTCCCTCTCAAGGAATCACACATACTCCTGGAGCCAAAGGGAACTGCCCTACTTAAGTCATGTACCTCCACCCCTCACACATACAATGACAGGTCCACAGGGCACTACAGAGGCCTGCCCATTAGTCATCTAATTTTGACATATTTGAAAACTATCATGGATTTGGAAAGTTTAGAGAGTGCCAACACATCAGATGGTGCCTGTTTTATACTTCCAATTTTTTATCTAATCAATTTTTTATCTAGTCACTGAGGACTTATAGAATATTTGGTCTAACAACATGAGATCTCAAAAATGTTACATTGGAGGAAATTTCCCTATATAGCGAATAAGTTTTGTTCTTAATAGCAAACTCCAATAAATTTCCTCCATGTAAATATCTTAGAATCTATATCTCAGGAAAGCTGAGTTACATGTGGAGGCCACTCCAAATTGTAGGAAAGAGAGAGTGCCTTGAATTTCTACAACAAAAGAAAGAGAGCGGGATTCCCTAACTCACTTTGGTGTAATCACCATAAACATAAACTGAAATACTGATGGCACCATAAGAAATAAGCAAGAAGAGGGTTGTGTTACATGTGAACATTTATACACCAGGATTCATACCTGAAAACCTCACTTATTTTATAAATACATTGCAATTTAAAAAAAAACACAGATTGTGACTATTTCAAAGATCCAAAACATCCAGTTATACATCAGTAAGATCTGTATATAACCACATTAATCCTTGACTCTGGAGTATAGTAAACATAGACTCCTAAACAATATATCCATGCATTTAATTCTGGTGTCTTCATCTGAGTTACTTTCCATTAAGATTGTTTTGTCTCTTTCCTGTGTTTTTACCTGCCATACACACCTACAAAAATCACATGCTTTCCCATATTATAAGAATGTTATGACAACCTGGGCTTTACAGATTACTCATTATTTTAAATGTGTGTTACTAGCTTTTTTATTGTTAGAAAGAAGGATATAGAAAACCAGGATGCCTTCAAGAAATTGATGTGTATCTATTTTATTATAAACATATTCTTTTTCTCAGTTAAAAGCAGCCCAAAGTTACATGGTTATTTGTGAGTGCAACCAAATACATATTTAATTATTATTTCACAAGCTCTTTATTTTTGCTACTTTGTAGCTCTATGAGCATAACCTGGAGTGATTTTATGGACACTCAAAAATAATGGCTGTCAATTATTATTAATTCAGTGTGAACCAAATATTGCTCAAATAATTTTACATGATTGCCTTGTCTAATCCTGAAACAATGATGTTAAGTGGGTACTATTATTATTCCTATTAAAAAATTGAGTAAATCGACACAAGAATACAATGTTTGGTATCACTTCTTCTATTAAAAATTATACTAGATGTCCTAGGTTTCAGAAGAAAATAAAAAAAATACACAATTACTAGTTGGGAAGGAAGAAATTAGGATTTCATTATTCATAGATGATACAAGTTTTTACAAGAGAACTGGCAAACAAATGACTAATAAGAGGTTGAGAATGAAGCATGATCAATATATAAAGACAACTGTGTTCCTATACATATGGAAACAACAGAAAAAATATAATTTTAAAAGCTATGAATTCTGGGACCTGTGGATCACACATGAGATGTAGCCATATAATTTTCATTCTTTACAAAAATCCCCTTAGAAAGCAAATATATCAATAAAGGAAAGAAAAAAAAATCACATAGCTTCTTCATCAGAAGGTGTAGACTATCAGGGAGGAGTAGAGGGGGACAAACCACTAACAGGGCTCAGCAGGGGAGTGAGAAGAAATGAGGAATGTCCAACGAGTCACAAGAGCCACAGAGCCATCAAATCATACATGAATTATTCCCAGAAGGTAAGGACTTCTCTTGGTCAGAATGCTGACTCTCAAAAATTAAGAATCTAAGGTCAATAAGAGAGGGACGGGGAGAAATGGGAATGTGGGCATGACTATGTTCACATATGCATTTCCAGTAGGATTGCACTATTCAGCAAACAGAAATATCATATGGGGAATATTTGTATTCAAAAATTCTTTACCAGAAAAACAATTTATACCAGATAACTTTATTTTATCTGGCAGCTCTAGCTCTAGTTTCGCAGAACTATCTAGAAGCTTCACCCTGAAGGAACACTGCTGAAAGTCAAATAAAAAGTGAGTAAATTAAGAGTGCCAGAGGTAAGAAGGATCTGAGAGTCCCATAACTGCATCCAGAGCAGCAAATCTGAGAATCCTATAACTGCAAAACACACCATCCGACTATCTGAAGAGAAGAAAATCATCTTGAAATCCAACATTTGAGGTGGTAACCATTCTGAATGAGTCTTAACTCTGAGAGACACAAACACAGCTACGCAGAAAGGCCAAAAAGGTCATTCATGGTTATAAGTTCTTTTTTTTTTTTTTGGTTGGTGTTCGTTTGTTTTGTTGAAGATGAGAATAAAATCACAACAAAAACTGACTACCAAAGATGAAAACTAAAATCTAACATTCCAAAATGAGTTAAATGAAAAATGAAGGAAACGTTGTTAAAGAACAGAAAAAATTATCGAACTCAGAAATTACTTAGAAGAAAAATATTTTTAAATGATGATAAACCAGCTAAAGAAAAATAGTAAATAAATCTTATATATAAAAGTATAAGGGATAAAATAAAAATAAGGAAAGAGGCAAAGAAAATTCAAGAAATTATGATATATGCATAGACATACTCACAAATAAAACAGAAACCCAGAAATAAATTTATGTATCTATTCCCAACTGATTCTCAACAGAGGCACTGAAAGTGTAAACTGGCGAAAGAACAGCCTCTTCAACACATGGTGCTGGGAAAACTAGATATATCCATATAGAAATACAAAACTTTACTTCTATTCTTTATCCAATTCAAAACACAATGTAAAATGAAACACTTAAATGTAAGACAACTATGAAACTATTAAAATAAAAATAGATGAAACATTTCTAAAAATGATTATAGGCAATGATTTTGGGGGGGTAAAACTCCCAAAGATCAGGCAACAAAATGAAAGTAGATAAATGGGAATCTGACAAAATAAAAACATTCTATTCATGAAAGAAAACAATTGACAGAATAAAGAAACAACCTACAGTATGTGAGAAAATATTTTCAAACTATACATGTGAGTAGAGGTTCATGCCTAGACTATATAAAGAATTCAAAAAATTAAAAAGAAAAAAATGAAATAGTTCAATTTAAAAATAAAGAAAATGTCTGAATAGACAGTTCTAAAGAGAATTTCAAGTGGCCAACTAATTTCTGAAAAAAAATGATCAAAATCATTAACTCTCAAGGAAATGTAAACCCAAACCACAATGAGATGTTATTTCACCCAAGTTAGAATAGCTATCATCAAAAAGAGAAAAATAATAAATGTTGGCAATGAAGTGGAGAAAGGAACTCTCATAGACTCTTGGTAAGAATGTGAATTAGTAGAGCTATGATGGAGAACAGTATGGGAGGTTTCTCAGAAAACTACAAGAAGATCTACTGTACTATCCATCTGTCCCACTGCTGGGTATATATTCAAAGGTACTAAAATCACAATATGAAACCAATACATGCATACCCATGTTTATTGCAGCACTATTCACATTAGCTAAGATATAAAGTCATTTATAAGATATAAATGTATGAATAGACAAAAAAATGTGGTCAATATATACAACAAAAAATTATTCATACATTAAAAATGACCAAAATCCTATCATTTGCAGAACAGATGGGATTAGAAGATGTTAAGTGAAATAAGACACAAAAAGACAAAATTTGTATGCTTATTCTCATGATAGATGATAAGAATGTTGAATTAAATACAGAAGAGTGAATATTTGAGGCTGGGAGGGGTGGGAGGGAGGTTGGATAATGGATATGAATATGGTTACAGAAAATGAATAAATCCTAATTTCTATAGCATAGTGGGGTGACTATAGGTCAAACTAACCTATTGTATTCTTTAAAAATTACTGGGAGAGAACAGCTTGAAGTCTCCAAATAAAAAGAAATAATAAGGAGGTGGAAGCATTAGTTACCCTCACTTGATTAGTTCATATTATATATACGAATGCAATATCACACTGTACCCATAAATATATACACTTATTACATGTTAATAAGAAATTATTCAAGAAAATGTTAAAGAAATGAAAATGCTAACTACTCCTATTTAATCACTGCATTTTCTACACATGTATAGATTTATATACTGTACCTCATGTGTGTGTGTGTGTGTGTATATATATATATATATATATATATTCTATTAGTAGTACATTCAGTACATACACACACATATCACACATATTCTAGCAATGAAGTGGAGAAAGGAATATATATATACACACACACACACACACACACACACACACACACACACACACACACTGAATGTACTACTAATAGAATAAATATTTTTCTTATGTTAGAAGTGAATGTCATTTGGAGTAAAAATTTAAATAAAATCTTGATAGGATAAGAGACAACGAAATATGAGGCCAAACAGCTGACATTTTAAATAAAATGGGAATGTATCCAAATGTCCAGACAGTATTGATGATTTTAGCAATTAAAAGAGCAATGGCCTACCACATATTTCATAAAAGAGCAAGTTCAGCTTTGCCTCAATTAACCCAGATTTCAACTGAAGGGCAAAAGGATCATGAGCCAAATGGATCCTTTACAAATGCCACAGAGAGTATAACATAGTAGATCTGGTCACTGTTCAACATATTTTTTGAAGTCCATTTTAAAATGGTGGATTAATTTATAGCTGCTAATTTCTCTACCTGAGTATCTGCAGGTTAGTAATTAAGCATGTAAAATTAAATATGAAAAAGAGAATTAACAATCCAAAAAGTAAAAGATAAGAAGACTTGAGGTTGGTTTTTCAAAAGAACAAAGGGCATAATGAAAATGAATATGCTCTGCCCTTCTATCCAGATGCATAATAGTAGACTCAAGGGGCAAATTCAATGAAATTCAAAGGCAGGATATTTAAAATAATGGACATATTTATTTGCCCTGACTGTGTAAAATTTTAGCACCCAGTTACTAGAGGTCATGAAAACAAAATATCTGGAATTCAAAAGAGTAGAATAATTCAAAAGAGTAGAATAATTTCTTAAGTAATAATGTAATTGTAGCAAAGATAATGGCGAAAATAATTATGTTGCTATACTTCAGATAACATAAATAAATTATTTAATAAAAATCCTTATCACCCATGATATGTGATAGGATTAAACTGCATGTTTCTTTTGTGGTCTTCAGAGTTCCTATTGCTGAGCAGTGACATGAAGATAAGTAGACTGCTCTTATTTGTTAGATAATAAAACATTTCCTATATCCTCAGGGGCAAAGGACCAGAATTTGCCTTCTTCTAAATTTAAATGTCACAGTGAAAGATGCCAATATATTGTGCTATGACTAGTAAAAGAAGTGGTCTTGAAATGTTCTTTGTATATGTTACTAGTATAATTCAGCAAGGCACATATTCTCTTGGTAATAATTTTCCTATGTGTACAATGGGTGTACTAATGCTTGTCACTTACTTCTGGGGAATGTGCAGGCTGACTGTGGCTATGTCTTCTCATATGATCTTGGTAGGGCACATACAACTAAAAAAGACATGTAGCCCAGAAATGGATTGGCTATATCACTATCACTCAAAATAAAGAAGCAAACACCTATAATTACACAAATAATTACATCCAAACAGAATAAATCGTGAAATAGTGAAGATGGAAATGTTCACTTGTGCTTCTTGGGTAAGTGTAGTACCCAGAGTTGCTCACTGTGTTGCCCTTAGAGTCTTTCTTCCTCGGGCCTGAGAATGAGAGGCAACGGCTGGCCTTCTGATTTGGGGGTTGATCTTTGATCACAGGTGGATAGATTCCCTGCTCTTCTGAGTGTCAGCACTCTTTGGTTTCATCTTTAGTTTTATCACTGCCATTATTTTAGTCTCAGCACAACATCTCATTAGGTCCAGATGGGGTGTTCAGATTCTCAGTTAAGCTAAGGAGTTTTAGTTAAAAGAGAAGAAGTCAAAGAAAAGAAAACGAAACTGTAGTAGGCAGAAGGAATTTTAAAAAGAAAACTCAATGACAAAAGAACAGTAAAAATATAAAGTTGATTGTCTTTGAATGTAAACAACCAAAAACTTGCCACGAGGCTATCCTTACTTTAAGAATTACTAGGAATAATTTATTTATGAGAAAAAATGAAAATCCATATTTTGTTTCACTTTTTCCAAAGATGATTTGGAGTAAATGTCACAAACAGACATACAATGCAGCAAAAAAAAGATAAAGAAATTATTTCAATTGCTGTGGAAAAAGTGTGGCAAGTTTTCAAAATTAAGGGGCCTTAACCCATCATGAGAACAACACAGCAAATTAATTATTACTACATTTGTAATCTCCTTAGGTCCTATATATCATATTCTTACAGAACTAATGTAGTGTTGCTCACATTTATTATTCAATCTATAAAAAAACTTCACAAATGCCAAAACTATTTCATGAGGCTTTAGCAAAGAACATGGTATTGAAATTCTGAATAGAAATGATTTGTACTTAGCATTTCTCTGGCATTAGAGAAATGATTGGAAATTTTTCTTTTAATTAAAACTGTCAGCATGGTAGGATTTAAGGATGATCAGAACAAAACCAACCAGCAAACTTCATTAGCCAAGAAAGTTACAGAAAAAGTAAAAAACACTATTTACTAGTATTACAAGAAATAGGTCTACATATTAAGTATATTTGGTAGGTTATCACAAATATATTGGATCCAACTGAGAGCAGAATGATGGAAAATCTTCAACTTCCACGAATTGTGAATAACTTAGTAGTTTGAGGACCAAAAAAACCACATGAATATTTTGCTCTTAGCATAAAGAAATACATTCACTTCAGAGGTCTGTCAATTAAGAATGTTAGTGAGTTATTTCTCTCCCCTCCTTTTCAGTTTACATTAAAAGAGTTTCCCATGAGATGATAATGAATGATTTTTATTTTAACTTCACTTAGTCACCTCAGTAAAAAGACAGGAGGACAATGGTTATGACACAGGCTATTTCATGTGTGCAAAACAAGAACAGCCAACCTCTCACAGTAGAGGACATTTCTCATTTTCCTTCCATCATTTTATCATGCAAAACATGCATGTGGTGGAACCTCTGGAGGTATTTGATTCTCAGGGACTAAGCCTGGGAAGCCTCGGAAGGTTAGATTCATAGGCAACAGAGGGGGAGAAGGGTTGGCTCCAACAGGGCAGTGTTCTAACAAACTTTTGAAAAATTTTGACTGGGGTTCAGCCTTCTCGGGGTGCAGGGAAAATTTCTGAAATACACAATCAAGATGTATGAAACTCCCTTCTTTTATATTCCCTCTGCTATGGAAGACATTTTTATTTTCAAAGAAAAAGATAAATAGATTTAACATATATTAAATATATTTAACATATATTGCTGCCTCTCCAGCCCACCTGGGTCTTTAAACTCTGGAAGCTAACTAGGGTTGAGTAAGTCATCTTATTGTTTTTTTCCTGGTCCCCTCTAAAAGGACATCTGCTACCATGTTGGTTGTTGAGGCCTCACACTTAGCTTGGTCAAGACTGCACCCACTTCCAGAGCCAGGAGATAGCTACTGGATGGCTGATGCAGTGTAGATAAAAAGGCCTCAATAGCATAACTCTGATGGACTATGCTTGCTCCAGAGCACCTCACAGGATGAGTTGAGGCTTCATGTGCAATAGTATTGCAAGTAGCCCTATACTTGGACCTGGATCCTCTGTCTCTCTTCCTTGCAAGTGTGTTTCCCATAGCACTTTCCCATAATTTGTCTGCATCTCAGATGTTTCTAAGCAACACAGCCCAAGAAAACTTTTTAATGCAAACTTCATCAGAGCAATTGTTAAAGGAAATTGTTTTAAAAAAGAGCATAAAACACCAAGTGCTAAAGATGAAGACTTGGATATATTGGTCATTTTCTATTAATGATTTGTTGTAATTTAAAAGGTAAAGCAAGTCTCTGAGAGTTTTTGAAAATTTCTACATATGTAATGGATGGTGAGTAAGGCTTTTTTAGTTGTCTAGAAGTTGAATGAAACTCCTAGGAAACAAAGACAGAAAACATTTCACACTTCCAAGAGTAAAAGCAATAGGCTTATATGTCCCTGGGAACCAGTCTATCTATGCTCCTTCAATTTCCTCCAGCCCTAGGAGCTCCAAAAGAATCCCTTCTAGAGACCAGATATAATCACCAGGAAGAGAGACTGGCATCTCATTGAATATAAAATTTTTGCAGCAGACTTGCTGGTGGGTCCTCAGTACTTTGAAGTTGGTGGAGGAGGGGAGAAGTTAAAGAGATTAAGCCACTAGATTTCCTGCACTGAAGTCTTATTTTGCCATGATGAAGGATCCATTAAGAAAACAACACATACTCTCTACCAAAGAGCCACCACAGGATACAGCTGGAGAAATTTCAACAATCAATAGCAAGAGAACCACAATACCACCAATTAAACTAAACAGTCACTTCTCAAAAGAAGAAATAAAAATGCCCAACAAATATATGAAAAAAAATGTTCAACATCTTTAGCAATTGGTGGAATTAAAATCAAAACTATACAGATTTCATGTCACTGTAGTCAAACTGGCAGTCATCAAGAATAAAATTAATAATCAATACTGGAGTGGATGTGGAGGAAAAGGAACATTTTTACACTGTTGATGGGATTGTAATTTAGTATACTATGGAAATCAGTATGTAAGTTCCTCAAAAGACTAGGCATGGAACCAATGTATGAACAAGCTGTACCACTCCCTGGTATTTATCCTAAAGCATTAAAGCATAATTTTATAGTGATACATGCATACCTATGTTTACAGCAGCACAATTCACAACAGAAAAACTATGGAATCAACCTACATGTCCATCAATGATAAATAAATAAATAAAGAAAATGTGGCACATATATATTCAATGAAGTTTTATTCAGCCATAAAGAATACTGAAATTCTGTTATTTGCAAGACAAAGGCTGGAACTTAAGAACATTATGTTAAGTGAAATAATTCAAACTCAGAGAACCTAGGCTAGAGAAAGGAAAAAGGAAAAGAAAATTAGTGAGGGAATATCATGAAAATCAAAGGAGGATCTATAGAGTAGAATAAAAAGGACGAGGGAGAGAGAGAAGATGCAGGAAAGAGGAAACACTAGAGAATGATATTGTTCAAATTATATTATATTGTGTGTATGTATGAATATGTATCAACAAATCCCACCATTATGTACAACTGTAAAGCACCAATAAAAATGGGAAAAATTACAGGGTGTTTAACTCTTTATCCCATCTCTCTTCTGATCACTAATAGACTAGATCAGAAAGATCACCACAAGAAGAAGGGAGAAAGAGGCAACATAATGAAAACAAAAGAAAGCAAGCCATGGCTCGAATACAGAAACCTGAATGAGGAGGGAAATAGATGAGAATGATATATGACAAGCCGGGTAAGTGACTGAGGTCTTAAACTGGACTATCTGGAATATTAAGATCTCAAAGTGCTTAGGTATCTGGGAGACTTGGATGAGATATTTTTAAAGGAGAGAGAATGGGTCAGATATAGCTCAAAGTCAAAAGACTGGAGAATAATCATGTTCCCACCCACTAGATTAAGTGTTCAAGAATTGGTTACATTTCCCTTTTGTAAATGTTTGATCAATGTTAGCCAATTTTATTGGAGAGGAATGATTAAATTACAAACACTTACTGTCCTGTTCAATAAGACAAACTAACTAGAGGAACAGTTTTTTGTTTACTAAAGAATTTTGTCACCTATACAGCTTTATTTTCTTAGAAAAAAAATCATATATGTGGGCACAGGAAGAAGCAGAGCTACAATATGGTACTGAGTAAAAAAAAAGAAAGGCACAAAGAAATAATTCCATTTAAGAAAATAAGAAGTGTATGCTTATGGCTTTGGTAGGTTTTCCATGTTTGTATATCTCTTTCACTTCATTGCTTAAAACTAGAGGTTAACAGTCGCTAATAAGATTACTTAGGAGTAAAGACACTAACTTTTATCTGTTCACATTTTTATAATATATGTATTTAACGTTTACATGTATATTTTTAAAAAGAGGAAAATAAAGCTAAAGGGATAAATTCATCAGGCAAGCAATAATCTCTTTTCTGCATCCAATTCTCTCCTGACATTAGTAGACATGTCTTGACCTTATAATCACTAAAGACACCAATTAAGAATGGGCTCTGCTAAGCATATGAATGCAAAAACAATAAGAGAACATCCCTAATATTTTATTAAATAGATCATGGTCAAGTCCCTTCCAATTCACCTCTTGTTTTCTGCTTACCTTTGTTTTCATAGAAGTTAGTATAGCAGATGTAATATTTGCTAATGCTAATCTGAGATTTCCTATCATTAAAACATGAAAAGCAAATATGAGGTTTTCCATGGTGTCAGTGGATATATAACCATGTCCTGGCAGCCTAGAGTATTTCCATATTGGAAGAAAATAAACTCAGTAACAGCGGGGTGCTTGTATAAATGGGGAATCTTTTCACTGACCAGTAATCCTATTAACAGGGATTTCTAAGGAGAAGTTTGTAGAATTTTCTTTCCAGTGTATTCTCTCAAATAGGATACAGTTTCATCTGCCTCTTAATGTTACAATGAGATGTTCAAAATTAGGGCTTCTTGGTATTCTTAGACTCTGCAGATGTGTTCCCAAACAATTGCTACTGGCTAATGTGTGGTGGAGGTCACAATAAGACAGTGGGCCTTGCCCCACCTCCCTGTGCTCTCCATAATGAGTAGCTTCCTTTTTTTTTAACAAGTCAATGAAATTGGGACTCAATTGTTCAAAGTTTTTCAAAAGCATAGTTTTGGACTCAGAATTTTAACTATTGAAAAAGTTCTGAAAGTCTTATTACTAAAAAAATTTAAGAACAAGAAAATTAAATTAGTTTCGTTTGATTGCCAATGAGTGACCTGTTCAAAGATTTCAGTCCTAACATTATGAGAACAACCCCCAAAGCAAAGTTAAGACTCTCAAGTGCTTCTGCCCTACCATCTGTCTCCCATATGCTGCTAACTGCATTATTGGTATCATTTCTAGCTTCCAGCTCCTGGGATTCTGAATCTCTCTGGTTAAATTAACTGAGAGGGTATTGCCCTTGAAATCTAGGAGTCAACCATAGTCATTATGGATATTACCTCTGACTTCAGTGAAGATTTTTGTCATATTTTGTAGAATAACTGCTTTCAGCTCTCAATTTTCTAATGAATCTACTCATTCTATGAGAATTATACAGCCATGATCTAGTTTCATCGTTGGTTCATAATGTCTCCTAATGCTGTGGGACAGATGAGGCTGGACACCAAAGAATTAGCAGGAAGCAGGTTTATTAACTGCAGCCAGGTTCAGAAGAAGAACTTTCGCCATAGGCCATCAGTCTCTATGAACCATGAGTTCAGAAAATTTTAGAACTTTATACCTAGTGTGTAGGAGGAGGAGCTCAGAGGCTCACAATCTGCAGAAGTCCACATAACAGTAGGTTTTGTTTCCTACTGTTCTGGGCAACCAATTCAGGCCAAGAACACTTTCTGTGAAAATCAGTTCCTGAGAAAGGGATAGTTCTCTTCCCTATTTCGTGCCACCTGGCTTCATAGTCAATGCAAAAGCCCTGGTGAAAGCCTTGGGGTAGTCTTTCTTAAGGACTCTGCTTCTGCAAGCATACTCCCTGCCTGAAAATTCTTTTGCAGAAGTTTTGCTGAGAGTCTAAGCACATGGTGAGGGTCTCTGGAGAAGCATAATTAAGATTTTCTGTGGAGGAGGAGGTTGCCACTATACTAAGACACAATAATATTTTGTAATCAATCTTAACAAATCATAACTTGGGGAGACATAGTTTGGAATTTTGTGTACTGTAGATAAATAATGGAAAATCTATAACCCACATTCTGTTTGTTCAAACATCTAATGCCTATCAAATATTAATTTCCTAGCCACAATTTAGGAAAGAGTTTAAAATATTTACCATATGCAATTTAGAAGTCCTATTAACTATGATGTGTCAGCAATACCATTAAGGAAAGGGATAGCAAATCAAGAAAAATCCCAATGCATCTGCAAAAATAATGAAATTAAAATCACAACAAAACTTTCATAAATGAAAGTTAACTGTGTAAGTCACCTTCCACTCCCCTGTTAACGCTACTGAAACAGACATGTGCTTCTCAAAGTGCTTTTCTAACTTTGGTTTAGTGGTTTGGTTGAATTTTAGTGTTGACTCAGTGCATGGTTTTGTAATGAACACATTGAGAAGACCTAATTCTACCCAGATCTACCTAAAAAACCTTCAGGTTTCTATGGAGCATAGGAATTTTAAGTCTAAAGGAAGTATGCAAATAAGTTTAACCAAGTCATTTGACCTATAGTTGGGATTAAAAATCTCAAGAGTGAGAAGGAAGGTAAGAAGAGAGGCCAAAGACAAAAGTAGAGAAAAAGGGAAGGGAGAGAAAAACCAAAAAGAGAGAATGGCAGAAAGAAGGCACGTCATTTAATCAACATTCTGGGATAAAATGAATGCATTAAGGATGACTGATGATCTTGCATATCATTCAAAGGGACCAATGAAAATGTCCCAAATGATGGAATTTTATGTGTGGAATGAGTCAAGAGGATTACACTGAATAACCCAATCAATGCATAATTTAGACAACAAAGGCCCTGAGAAGGTCTGTTGTTTGAGGTCATATGTTATGGGATCTTGACTGAAAATCAAGTAAAAATAGAGAATCAATGCAAATAAGTATAAATTATTTAGGTGAGTATGATGAATTAACCTGTCAGTATAATTCTTAAATAAAAAATAATTATATTTTAGCTATTTAACACCATCATACAGTAAAGAAAATCTCTACAACATAAAGTCATATTGCACTACTCAGAATGCTAACTTGGTCTCAGATGGAGATATCTTATGAATTCAAATCAATAAACTAACCAAAGTATATTTTTACTTTATAAAATTCTCTTGGTGTGAGTTATTTGAAATAGCATGTTGTGACTGAAAAACCACCAGAGAATTGATTCCAAGCTTGGATATCTTACTCCAATTTTATAGTTTTGAGGAAATTATTTACCCTTTACAGCTTTCAGTAACTCATCTAAAATTAGTGGTTTGGGTCTGAGGACTCATACAATCCCTGTCTATTATTCCCTATAAATTAAACTAGTATGTGAGTAAACTTCAGGTTCTTTCAGATCTAATACATTTCTCCTTTCCTGAACAAAAGTTAAATTCCAATGCTAAAACATAACACAAAGGATGCCTTCTGTCTGTTTCTATCATCCCATGTGTTTAACAGATCAACAAGTATGTGATTCTGTATGTCCTTCTGTTGCGAATCCCGAATCAACAAGTGTTGGGATAATGAGTTCAACTGTGCTGTTGGGGTTCCGAAAACGTTAACCCACGGTGAAAGCCTTAAAAGCAGCATCAGAAGCAAAGTACCTTGTTGACCTCTGGCCTACCTCTTTCTCACTCCACAGTCTTTCACCCACTCTGCAGTAAGCTATAGAAATGAGAATTCCTCTTCTCCAAATGGGTCAGAGAAACCAGGACCTCTTTTCCCCAAACAGACAAATAGATAGGGGTTGGAGGGGAAGGGAAGTGGCATGGGGTAATTATGATGGTGGAATGTGATGATCATTACTATCCATTACAGGTATGAAGACATGAATTGTTGTGAGTATACTATGTATACAACCAGAGATATGAAAAATTGTGCTCTATATATGTAATAAGAATTGTAATGCATTTTGCTGTCATATATAAATTAAAAGAAAAAATTTTAAAAAACCTAATCTATTTTTCTTACCATTCTGTGGTAGAGCTGGCTATAAATAATTAAGACCCTCATTCTAGAAGGGTCTTGCCTCATATCCAAAAGGAAGAAATTAAACATCGGAGGAGAAAAAAAAAAAAAAACCTGAAGTCACAGGCCTTACCAGGTTTCCCCATTCATCTATTATTATCAGACTATACTGCTTGTTCAATCATATTTCTGCACAGATGTCCAGGCTTCATTGAAACTAAATATAGACAGTTCACCCTGGGTCAATAGGTCTTCCATCTGAAGGCTCTCATATCACATTTAACTTTATCAAATATACTTGATAGCTTTTCTCTTTTAAGCTGTCTTTTGTTACAGAGGTGTCAGCCATGACCCCTTCTGATGTGCAGGAAAGAGATCACCCTCTTTTCTACCCCAACAATTCCATCTTTAAGTCCTTTGTAATTTTAATGAAAAATTCAAATGTAATCATTTCCCTGTTAGAAGATTTGAGTTCTTCATTCATTTTTTTTCACCCATTCCAACTAAAAATGTCTTTGAGGGTGTGCCAATGAAATAGATGCCAGACAGATCACTATCAAAAAAAAGAAAGAAATAAAAGAAAAAAGAAAAGAAAAGAAAATGGAGTATGAATACACTTGAGTAAGTAGATATATTTTTTTTGAAGTAGGCAAGAAAGTATTAAGATTAAACAATTGGATCTGTACCTCTTTGTACAGCAAAATAATTCTTCATCTTTTATTCTAGACTTTACTGTTGTATATGTATGTGAGGGGTGACTCATAAGGGTAATACTCTTCAGGAAACATTCTGATTTGAATTTTTTTACATCTCTTCACTAAATATTAAATTTAATTGCATTTAGGTTTCATGTAAACTATACCTTGGCTAAAAATAATAATATTGTTCTTTAAGCATGGAAAAGGTAACCCATGGCTATGGAATTTGGTGAATCCCACATTACACAACAGTATTTACTGAACGTTATGGTGAATGATGTGCTTTCAGTTTTAATTTTGAGTTATACATAAATTTTCTATAATACATAACATTTTCTATGAAATGATTAACTCCAGCAATTATTATATGGAGAAAGAATATATTTATATTGATATTTAGTTCCAACACAATTTGTAAAATTTATTAAAGACTAGCACAACATTTCTAAGAAATGCTCATTTTGGAATAGATTCATACATTTTCAAAAGTACAACAAAACTAGAATATTTTAATAAGTAATTCCAAGATATAGTAATTTACATTGCTTTAAGAGGATATTTTCCTATGGATTATGGTAATAAAGAACAAGAAATTCAATTGTAATTGTTAGCCTTTATGTATATTAAAAGCTTTCCACTTCCATCAGTGACAACCACAGGATACAGTTGGCTATTGATTCTAAGCTATTTGTACAGGATGGATTAATGGTTTCTGCTCCCGTAAATATAAATATTTCAAACTGAGCTCATCAAACCTTCAAATTGTTAAACAACCCTAAGCAGCATCCAATCCCATTCAACTACCTACTGCTCTTCCCCAGAGGTTTTCTGAGATAGTGCCTGGTGGAATAGTAAAACTGATAAACTATAGTTTAACCATGAACATATTAATTACTTTGCATATCCTGACATAACCATGCTGTTTAGGACATTACATTTTCACTATCTTTATTTAGCCAGAAAATTTAACAGCTTACTTTCTTTAGAGAATTGTTAAAATATCTGTTGGCTGTCTTAAAATAAGCATGTGCCAAATGAACTCATTTGTCTTTTCTCCTATCCCATATAAAATGTACTAAGAGAGAACTAATCTCATTTGTGTTAACTATGATATATACTAAATTTTTATGTCAGCAAAACAATTTTCATACAGAGAGGCCCTTCATATTAGACCCTGAGAAATGCTCATGTTGAAGTAGATAATTATCTGATGCATTCATTTTTAGAAGTACAGCAAGACTTCTAAAGGGAGCATCTGTTTCCTCATCGCAATAATAGAACTCACTTGGAATATCATAAGCATCAGCGTGGTCTGTGTAAAACTCATGACCCTGGTTAGGCATTAAATAAATGGGGGTTGTTATAGATTTAACTTTCAATTTAAATGTATTTCCTCAGTGGAAGGTTAAAAATAATTGCTGATTGTATTGTGCTTTAACATTGTTTCTAATGTAGAAAGATATGTTTTCTTCCTTGCAAGCAGAATTGCTCTGTAGTCTTCTGAATAGTGGCTGTTAAGATTGACTTGTCTCCTAATACACAAACTCAAACAGCAGGACAATGGAAGTGTAATTGATGTGATTCTGCAATCTGTATACAGGGTAAAAATGGGAGTTCATAACCCACTTGAATCAAAGTGTGAAATATAATATATCAAGAACTAGGTAATGTTTTGAACAACCAACAATAAAAAAAAAGAAAAAAAATAGACGAATGGATAAAGAAATTGTGTACATATATACACAATGGAATATTACTCCATTTTAAAGACTAATGAAATTATGGCATTTGCCTGAGGATGGATGGAACTGAAGAATACTATGCTAAGTAAAATAAAATAAGCCAATTCCAGAGGGGAAAAAAAACCCAGCAGGACAAGTTGCACAGAATGTTTGGTTCTATACTTAAAATAGTTTTTCATCATGCTACTTGAAAAGAGGGCAAAATAAATATATGTGTCATAGTTGGGCATTAGAGTGCTCTAGTGTCTATTTCATTTGTATATTTAAACTTTAAGCATATAAATTTCAAAGGCAGTTTGCTATATTGATCAGTAAAAGTATTGACTCATGGAATATTTGTTTTTTCTCTACTCAGCAATTGCTTGGATTGAAATAACACTTGCACACATTAAAATTCCTGAAACATCTAGTTTATGCACAAGGAGGTAAGACTCATGCGTTGTTTTTATATGGTAGGGTATTCTTATGTTAATTTTCATAATACTTTTCTCATGTACATCTTCAAAAATACATCTTAACATAAGATGTGTCCACAACATTCTTCACCCATCTATCTAAAGTTATCAAGGCCATTAAAATTTTATCTATTTATGTGGTTTTCCTTGGGCCTGGATAAAGTCAATGTTGGAAGCCCCTCCAAAGCAAATATTTTTCCAAGGTCTTCCCCTCATAATTTGTTACACATGAGTTTTTTTTTAAGAGAGAGAGAGAGAGAGAGAGAGAGAGAGAGAGAGAGAGAGAGAGAGAGAATGAGTATTTATTTTTTAGCGGACACAACATCTTTGTTTGTATGTGGTGCTGAGGATGGAACTAGGGCCACACACATGCCAGGCGAGCGCGCTACCACTTGAGCCACATCCCCAGCCTTGTTGCACATGAGTTTTAAGGAACTACTTACCATATTAAAAGACTAAAAAGAATCCAAACCCCCAAACATAATAATGTTGTTCAGTTCTTAACAAGTCCTGCTAGATTCTGATAGTGAATATCAAATACATAAACCTGGAGTTGGTGGGGCAGGGCATGATTAAGAATGGTGGCAGAAATCTCTACTGGTAACCTGAAGAGCAAGGGCAATTGGGAGAAATTAATTGTAAGAATTAAATTAAATACTAAATTAAAGTTGTCCAAAGACAATTAAAAGGATGTAAAGAAGTAATTAAAGAATTAAGAAAGGAGGGAGGGAGCCACTAAGGAGACATAATAGAACTTCATTGTTGCAAAACATGGGGTCACAATAGCAGGGGCAGGAGGAAGTTAAAATGTGTACTTTTAAAATTTAAAGCAAAGAGACAAAAAATAGGTGCCTAACAGTGAGATAATGTCTAAGGATTAGGAAAGCTAAGAACATGGGATAGCAAGGGGGCTGTCAACACATTCCCTTTGCAACTACTATGGCTTAAAGTGTAACCTCAATTGTACCTGACATTTTTTCTCCAAGTACTCTGATCATTGATTTTATAATCCTAAATTCTTGAACAGCTCTACATGTATGTCTTATTTGAAAGACAGAATTTATTTCTTTCCCTGGTAAAGTTCCCTTCCAAGGAAGGCAAACGTATTTATTTGAGGCCACTATGGTTTACCACCAAACTCTGAATCAATCAGTACCATGTCTGCTTTTCAAATTCTCTAAATCCAGGAATTGACCAAGTCCTTCCAAAGAATGTTCTAAACATTCCATTAATATGTCTTATCTGCATTCTCAACCATACTATCTAGTGTGGTTCTTCCCTGCCCTTGGTCTGAATTCATTCTAAATGGCTTCATTACATTAATAATTTATCTTAACATATTCTTCATTATTGTATCAGTAGTCTTAAAGCTCTGTTTCAATTATTCCACTTATAAGCAGGTTTCTACTTATTTTTCTACTTTGCCAAATATTTAAACAAATGAATTTTTTCATCTTAAAAAAGAAAAACTCTTATTTAAAGCATTCCTGTCTTGTTCTCCAGTTAACACCTACCTTTTCCCATTCTTTCCTAGTTATCTTTAGAAAATTGTATGAGACTCCTTTACTACCTTCATTTCCCTTTTACTTGTTAGATTACAGCAATCTTGCCTTCCTTCCTACAGCTTCTGGCATTTGAGTAAGGTTATTCACTAGATCTTACTTTGAAGACAATTAGAGAAAAAAAAAAAAGAGTGCCAAGAATGTGGTTCTGAGAAGTTGATCTGATATAGTTGACCCTTTACTTCTTCCTGAAAAACACGATTTCTCAATTAAAATTACAATACTCTTATAATTATTTTTCTACTTCTCTGGCTATACTGCCTATATTCTTTTCACCTATCACCCACTTTTTTTTTTAAAAACTAGGTCTCTACACACAACCTTTTGACTATACTCTTATATTCTATAGCCTTGTCTTCAACTACATCAGGCATAACTTAAATGCTTAATCCTAATGATTAAAAATGGCTTAATATATGTAAGGCAGCATTAAGAATAAGGAAGAAAAAGTTCCAAGTCAATAAATGAAGGTTTCCACAAGCATGGATGTATTTACTGTCCTTGACTCTGACCTAAATATTGATGGCTTAACAAATCTATAGCTCTCTGTCCAATTCCACTTTCCTTAGTTCCAGTTTTCTGTATATTTCTGCTTGATTGACAATTTCAATGTGGTTGTCAATGGGCACCTTACATTAATCAATTCATAAACTGCATACATCATCTCCATGCCAAAACTTGCTTTGCCTTTGTCACCCACCAAAGTAAATGACATTTTCATCCATCTGGTTACTCAAACCCTAAACTTGAGACCTACCTGATATTTTTCCCTTGTAATGTTGAACAAATAAATCATTCAGATTCAACTGCCTTCAGATCTCTTGAGTCCACTCTCTTGATTCCTATCTAGTTACTGTCCCACCAGTTTAAGTCCTCCTTTCTCAACAGTAATAGTGCAGGTATCACAATTTCTTTTTTGACTCCAGTACTTCTCCCTCTTTAGTAATATCTCCCCTTGTCTTCAGACACACTAAATCTGTGTCTGAAAAACTGACACATTAAAATCTGATCATATAATTTCTCTATTTAAAAAAAATTATGGTTGCCTCTTGTAGAGGGATGCCCATATTTTGGGCATCTGAGTTCTCTCATAGAGTGAAAACCTGATGGAGCCTCTCGCTGAAAGTCATACCCCTTCTTAATTTAAAATACAGCAAAATTCATGGAGTAAAAGCAAAGATGCCTGGCTTACAGAATAAAATATAAACATCTTCATTAAAATGCTAAACTTATCCTACTCTCATTTATAATTCCTGTGTGGGAACCCTTGTGATCTTTGAATGTGATAAGCTCCTTCTTGTTTGTTTCTGCATATTCTGATGTTTCCTAGGTTCTTTTCTGCCTGTCACTATACCTGCATTTTTATTGTTTCACCCTCAATGTTACTTTCTTTACAGATTTTCATTAACTCCATCAGACAGATATGGTGTCTCCCATTCCTATAATTTTTATAATAATATACATAAAATTATTGCATATTTGTTGTGTGACTACCTTAAAGTCAAAGATGATTTTTTACATATTCTATTCCTTTCTTCACAGTAAAGTGCCTTCAATATGGCAGATAATAGTTTTATTATTGCTTGCTTTAATTTTCACCAGATAATAACCATAAAACCTTGAAATGCAAAAATTAAAGAGAATTTAATTTGAAATTAAATAACTATTATATATAAGACACATTTTTAAAATGTAACCAATATTGACATATCCATATACTAATATTCATGAAAAGTGTATTATCGATGAGAAAAGAATAACAGGCTCATCTTCACTAAGATACATAGTCTGATGGCTGGAAATGTAGCACAGTGGTAGAGTGCTTGCCTTTTATGTGTGAAGCTTTGGTTTCAATCTCTGGTACTGGGGTATGGGGGAATATATATGTAGAGAGAAAGAGAGAGATAGGTGTGTGTGTGTGTGTGTGTGTGTGTGTGTGTGTGTGTGTGTTAGGAGAAAATTTTGTTTTTTTTTAAAAAAATCATATAACATAGAGAAATCTAATAATCACAGGATTTGTGCATTAAAATGATTTTTAAATATCATCTCCCCCAGCTGTTTTCTAGCAATTCTCTAAGTATACAAGTGTTCTATCAATGGGTTCTATCATGTCTATCAAAGTGTCCTATCATGTCTATCAATGGGTATCCAGGCAGCTCTGGGCAACTCAGCTGTTTTACTCAGCTTTGCATAGCTGTGACCAAAGTATCCAAGATCAAGTCAGAGTGGGTAAAGTTTAGTTAGCACCCAAAGTTTGAGCTCTCAGTCCATAGATGGATGACTTCATTGATGTGGGCCTGAGATGAATCTGAACAACAAGAGAGAAGAGCACAGACAAAGAAAGTTACTCAGCTCTTGGCCAGGGTGGGAAGCAGAAATGGGGGAAAGGACCACAGGGAAGATGAATAATTCTAGGAAAGTCCCAGTGACTCACTTCCTCTAGCTCTGTTTTACCTGCCTAAAGTTACCACCTAGTCAGTCCATTTAAACCAGGATGTACCAATGAAGTTATAGCTCACATAATCTAATCATTTAACCTCTGATTATTTCTGTGTTAATGGGAGTTTTGGGGGAGCACTTCATATCAAAATCAAAATAGCAGGTATCTGTAAGGCTGACCTGAGAAATGTCACAATCTCAAAGAGACCCAAAGCAGAACAACTTTCAAATTCCCTCATATGAAATGTGAAATATCACACATTCTGTGAAATAAATGTGGAAAAAATTATTTAACAAAGAACAACATCTTTAACTGGTGAGTTAAACATTTGAATTAGATGTTTTCTATATAGTTTAATAAATAACTTTAAGAAAAGTTTTCTGTGAATAATTAAACTTGATTCCATTAACTTTAGTACTTATTCACAACAAAAAATATGGGAAAATGGAAGAGAAAAGCAGAACTGAAACTGGGGGAAATGTTGAAGAGGGCTCTTCTGCAATTTGGCATATATGCCCACTAGTATCGTGACAATCTTAATTTTAAGACATAGGAACATTATTTCAAACACATTTTCTTGTTTTCATTATTACCAAAATAATACTTTAAATCATGAATTACCACTTGAAGTTGTACACAAGTGAAATAATTTTTTAAAAAATGGTATTTTATATTTAGGCAAATGATAAGATTTGGAGAAATTGTAAGAAAAAACAAATCTTGATGAAATATATTACTCTAGTAATAACCTAAAAGATCTGTTTTATCATTTTATACCAAATATACATGCAATTCTAGATTCTATGTGGTTCCCAAAGGAAATTTTAGAAATTATATTTATTGCTATTTTATTTCCCTAGTTTCCTCGTATTTGTCTAATTGGGACAGATATATGAGCTCTCTTATGCTGCTGCTAATTTCTTCTCCTCTTCCACCTTTTCTTTCTTTTTCTTCTCCTCCTCTCATTCAAAAGCCCTTCACAAAGGAAACTTGTACTGCCTAAGAATTGTTGGATTTTCTGTAGGTATTTTCCATACATAGCAGAGCACCAGTGTCTCTTTGTGCCTGGCAGGACACTGGATTCCCAGGCCTTCAGAATCACTTAGATATAAAAACATTTAAGCAAATTATTATACTTATTCATTGATGTTAGCAACTTGGAAGACTTTTTTTTTTAAACTGATGACAAGGCCCATTCACAGCTACCATGTATGACTGATTCATCATTAACCCTGTGCATACTAAAACCAAGTCACTCTCTCAGGACTTCATAGAAACCCTGTTTAGGCCATACCATAGCACTACTATGCACTGTGCTGTTCTAATGTGGTTTAATAGCAGCATCCCTACTGATAACAGAGGCACTATATCCTCGCCTTCCATCCTTCTAAGCATTACCAATTCTAGCATTATCTGCTGCATTTGCAGAAGAGAAGCTGCTTTGGGGGGATTTATATCATATTATATTTAAGATTACATACTATTTATAGTTCTGTTTTTTCCAGATTGATATGTGTGCCCTTTTAACCTAAGCCTGAATATAGACTATAACCCATAGAAACAATCTCCAAATAAATAGAGCTGTTGACAGTTAAATTATGAAAATAGTGAGCAATGGACACTTTGGCACATCTTTAGTGCAGAAGTTTATAGCCATACATATTATTTATCTTGCTTTTCAGTGTCAGATTTAAAAAGTTTCACTCCTGGAAATAGTAACTGTGACATCTAATAAGGTTTGAAAAAGTAGTGGTCCTTTTCTGCTGAGCCCTAAAAGTTAGAAATCAAAAAGGAAATATTAAAAATGGAAACAGATCAAGAGGAGAAAGAAGACAGGTCAATTGCTACTTAAAATTTTGTTATAGAGATTTGTGACAAGAAATTTCCCACCTTTGTATATATCCAAAGAATGAAGTCCTAATTGGAATGCAGTATGATCCATGCTTGTATAATTTTATCAAAATGATTCTACTGTCTTATGTAACTAAAAAGACCACTCCCCCCAAAAAAACTAAAATTAAAAAATAAGAGATTTTTTAAAAAGAAAATAAAATTTTAAAAAATTAAAAATAAAGTTGCAGAAAATGATTATGGGAACCCTACTCAGAAGAGGATTGAATTAATTTGATTATCTCCTAGTTCCAAAACTTTTTGACCTTTAAATAATCCTGTTGTCTAAGTGTCAGTGAAGCATGGCTAATGATCATAGTGAAATAAACAAAGAAGTGAAAATTTTTATTTTTTGTTTTTGATACTAGATTGAATCCAGAGGTGTTTTACCATTGAGCTACATTCCCAGCTCTTTTTGTTTCTTTTTTGCTTTTGAGATAAGGTCAACCTGTGTTGCTGAGGGTCTCACTAAATTCCTAAAGTTGGCTCTTCACTTGCATTTTTACTGCCTCAGCCAACTACTTGCAGGGATTACATGCATGCATCACCATGCCTGGGAATATGAAACTTTTTAACATAATAGATCAAACTTGAAAGTCTAGTTGCACAAGACACATACTCAATATTTTGTATTAATCTTGCTATACTCACAATAACTAATAACTGATAAGAGAAGAAACTAAGAATAAAAGAGTTTATTTGATTTGAGTAAAAATATATGATCCAAGTCATTGAGCAAATGATAGATCCAAAATGTATTGTATATAAACAATGGAGTTTTATTCAGCCATAAGGAAAAATGAAATTACGTCATTTTTAGAAAAATGGATGGAACTTGAGACCATTATGTTAAACAAAATAATCCAGTCAGAAGGTCAAGGGTCCTACATTTTCTCTCATATGTGGAAACTAATGAGGAAAAAGGAACAGAAAGGTGGGGAAAAGTCACATAAAAAGCAAAGAGAGATCAGTAGAATAGAGAAAGGGAACCAGGGGATGAGAGGAGGTGGGGCAGGAATGCTGGCAGGGACTTTGACTGAATCATATTGTTATATAGTGTGCATGTCCAAATACAAAACAACAAATCTCACCATTAAGTAAATGAATAAAATTAAATTAAAAAAACACCAATAAAAAGAAGTAAATAAATAAATTTAAAATTAAAAAAAATGAAAGAAATGAGCCACAGAGCCAGGTTCTTTGCCTTTGATCTCTAAAAGTTTTCAAATTTTTAGAGGAGAAATTATTTTAAATTCGGAGCAACTAGTGATTTCTAGCCCAATGTCCAGTTTGGTCTTATATATCAATGTGGAGAAAGTCGTGGCTTAGAAATTATTGACAAATGAACCTTTATTCAATAGTTATGTGGTTAGTGTTCAGAAGTCTGAGGGATCTCTTCCCTGATATAGACTGCCTGTGAGAGGCAGTTAACTGTTTAAGAATGAAAACAATTTTAGGGAAATGAGGGATCAGTGACAGTTGTAACACTAGGAAAAAGGCAATGTTGTTCAGGAGACCCTGGGCATAGCAGTGTGTTGGAGGGGCTTTCTGGGGCGGGTTGGGGTTCAGCAAACCCAAATCCTGAACAAGTCAACACACAACTATACTAAGAACTGTGCAATAATGCCAGGACAGCAAATACTGCGATACTAATCTCTGGCCTCTCATAGGTCTGGTGGCATCAAAGATAGAAAAGGACAGACTAACTGGACTATTTGGGTGTAGTTATTACATTGCAGCAGATGGTGTTATTTACTTGAGGAACCAGTCTTCTTGGTAGGTAATATATAGTCTTTTGACTTTCTGGAACTGTGGTTGAGTACTGACTTTATTGATATAATGAAAATCATCAAGACTCAAGACTTGGGCATAAAGAAGCACCCTGGACATGCTGGAACACACCATGCAAAAAGGTGACCGACTGGGAAAAGTTTTGCTTCATGCTATTCTGGATAGGTGTGAATTTAGAGTCTTTATTCTTTGGATAAGAACATTTAATTTGATTTTGTCACAAATCAATGAGATCTAGGGGAGTCAAGGTTCCAACTTAAAAGTTAGTAAATGCAGATCTCTGACAATTCTGCTCATTGTCAGGTAGGATGAATATTCCCTATTTAAGGATTTAAAAGATCATAATTTAATGCATTTTTGATCAACAACTTTTAGTTCAGTATAATTCAGTATATCCTCTACAACCTGAACCAAGTTTACATATGTAACCAAAAGTATTACATATTTTTATGTAAATTTTGAAACAGATTATCTTTTTTGGTATGTTAATATATCAATAAACCATTCATTTAGAATGAAAGTTACAAATTATCACCCCTGTGCCAAATGTAGAGCAGTCATGGAAACAAGACTTGCAATATGAGAGTGACTTAGTAAACCATTTTTCAGAATATTCAGTTTATAATTTAAATTACAAATTTTAGTGACAAAAGAGTAAATCAAAATATCAAAAGGAGTCCTCTTAAATAATGAAACAAACATCACTTTATTGCTTTGAGAGTATTAGTAGTCCCAATACTTCAATTTTGTACATCCCTTTTTGCTAAAACAGAAAATAGATTGTCTGACTGTGGAGATAGATAGGATTTGTTGCTGATAGATAATAATGTGTTGCTCTTGAAAAAAAAAAGTAGAAAGCAAAATAATGAAGTCAGGAATAATCCATGATGAACTGGAGTCTGCTAAACTGTAACTAAAATACAAAATCCACGAGCTAAACCTTATCATTAGTGCCCCCAGTAGACCACATGTCTTGTGTGGATAAAAGAAGACTGAGTCACTGTCATAGTCGGGAAAATGCAAACCCATTCAGATGAATAAATTCCTCTGAAGGACATTCCTTTTTTTTTTCTGGTTCTTCAAAATTACCAACATATGTCTTAGTTTTTACATAACTTGCACATTGCCAGAACTGGACATTTTCTAGGATGAAACCAAATTTTTAGAGTAAAATTAAATAAAATCCAAATTAGTTGTTGGTTTGGTATAATAGCATCCTAAGGCTCTGACCATGGAAGGATGTTCCTATAGTGGCCAGAATGCAACAGCCCTGATTTTATCCTTTTGAGGAAAGCTTGGATAATATTCAGTCACTCAACTTTAATAAAGCGAACAAGAGACTCACTTTTGATCAATACAATTAAAAGAGAATAACTGTCAATAAAGATAACCAAAGGATTCATCCATTTGCAGATGAAAAAAAAATCTGTTTTTTTCTGAATTACACTGCAGGAAAGTAAAGTAAAAAATAAAATCTCTTTGTAAGTCACAGTCCCCAAAAGATTTCATGTCTGCAAAGAGAACTCCTTTTGTGCTACTAGAAAGTTGCCCACTATTGTGCCTTAATGCATCAGACTCCCCCCATTAAAGGATTGTTGCAAAGCCAACTGCTTGGCCTTGCCCCTGAAGTTTCTAATTCAACAGGCAGGGCCCATAGATAATTAAAACAGGAGCTGGGGGTTGCTTTAAGAACCACCACTATTTAAGGAGTCTTACAGCCTTTATTTGAGAGATGATAATTATGTCTAGTAACTTTGTTAGGACAATCTAAGCAAGAAAAATACTTACATTCTGAACCTATGTGTTAGTGAATGCCCAGCCACTTAAAAAACCTCAGACTTTCATGAACCAAATATTCCACAAGTCTTACAAAGATACACAAAGGGTAAGTGAGTTGAAAAGATTGGTTTGCACTGTGAAAATTCTCTTAAATTAATTTTGGGACAGAGGAAGTATATAAATAAGTGAAATGCATATATAAATAAATATCAAAACCAATTATGGAATTGGAAGAAATTAAAAGTACAAAAATATATTAAGAAAAACAAACTGACAAACAAAAATAAATGATTGGTATGAATAGTCATGCTTAGGAAGGAACTTTATATTTTTCTTATGTTTAAAAAGTGTTTTTTCTTTTCTTTTTTTCCCCATTCATATTTTGAATTACAAGCTTGACATGCTTCCACTTTACAACAAGATACAGACCTGTAATTTCCAAAGCCAAAGAAGAAAGCAGGTGCAAGTACTCAAAACAATAAGAATAATGTCAACTGGGAGATCAACTACTCCGAACTCAAATGCTATTGTGGTTATAACATGCCCCCTGGATCCAGATAATGAAGGTGATGATTACAGAAAAGGTTTGATACCTTAAGAAAGAAAATGGAGCGAAAATAGGAAGACCAAGAGCTTTATCATTATGGTGATAAACTGGCAGACTATTTCTTTGAAAAGATGTATATTTTAGGTTTTAGCTCATTCTGAGACTCTAAGATCAAATTAAAATAAAAGTTCATATTCACTGTGTGTTTATATGTATCAATGATATGTATGTGTGTGTGTGTGTATATGTATGTGCAATGGGTTAGTAGAGAGAAATTTTAGTCTAATAGTAGAAAGGTCAGGCTATTTTTTGATTATAGATTATTTTAAAAGATAATAAGAGTATGAGGCTTTAATGCTTTCAGTCTTAATAATTAACCAGTTACCACTCATAATTAAATATCACACCATGATTTTTTTTTAAGAGAGAGAGAGAGAGAGAGAGAGAGAGAGAGAGAGAGAGAGAGAGAGAGAGAATTTTAATATTTATTTTTTAGTTTTCAGCAGACACATCTTTGTATGTGGTGCTGAGGATCGAACTCGGGCCGCACACATGCAAGGCGAGTGTGCTACCACTTGAGCCACATCCCCAGCCCAATACCATGATATTCTAAATAATATTCTAAATATTAAAAGTGGTATTCATGTTAAACTTTTTAACAATTGAACTTTTATCATATTAATATACAAATAATGAGTGAAACTTTATATTATATAATGTGTATTATATTTCACATTAACTTATATAGAATGTGACTGAAACTTTTTGATTTCTCTACTTCTAAAACAATTAAAAGCACACAGAGCTGCTCAGTTTCAGCAAAACTATATTGATCTCACTTAGTTTATGGAAAATCTGTGGCCCTATTTCTCATTACTCTACTACCTCATATCAAGACAGATCGTAAAAAAAATGAAGCAAATGAATACTTTTTAGAAAAGACACAAGGTCATTAAGGGAAGAAAAAAATTATATATTCAAGATAACATATATGCGCAAGAGTTGACTCATCTGTCTTGATTCCTCTAAGAACAATCTCCTTTTCTTTATTTTTCATTTATTAAGATGTTTTGCCCAGGTATTGGAGCTATACATATGATAATACATGAATCTGTAACAAATTTAGTATCAATATAATTATTTCACAAATTCTCTAATGTATTTGATGAATGTCATCATTGTATTTCTATATATTGCCAGAAAACTGCCTTGGCAGATGTGCTTTTTAAAAAAAGTATTTTCAATGTAAGGACATAATTACTTAAATCCTATACTTTCCAACTATTAACAGTAGCACTGTTAGTAAAGCACTGAAAGTAAATAATAAAGTCAAATATATTAATGCAGTATAAGTGAGTAGTAGCATTAAAAGAAAAGCAGGCCATTCATAATGCATAATGGATAAATGGTATGTGAGCATTGTAACATCATCTTCATTTAAGTCTTTTAAGTTTTCAATAGACCTTGCAGTCCTTGAACTTTAATATGATTGGAACAATTGAATAATGTTCACATACTACCATGAAGTGGTTAAAGTGCAGGAAACAATTCTATGAGTAAAAGAGGGAAAAAAATAAAATTACTTGCTACATGGAAATAACACTGGAGAAAATAATATCATAACTAGCCTTTCAATTACATTTGAATATCAAAATGAAACAATCCTTAGAAGTTTATTTTTTAGTTTTTTTGGTTAGTCAGTTAGTGGTATTTTCAAATTCTTATTCCATGGAATTGTTTGCTGATACACCTGCATTTGATTATGCAGAAAAATAAAATTTCCTTAGTAAGTATTACATTTATTTACAGTTCATAGTGGCATGAGCTCCCTGGTTGTGTCATTCATAAATCTTTTTTTCTGCCTTCTTTAGTAGATAAAACATTAGTATGTCCATGACAGATTAGGAAATCCAATGCTACACTGTAACCAGTACACAAATGGACAAGAGCCAATAAGGTTCCAGAGGGAGGAAGCAAATGTTTTATCCACAGTTGAGGATGCTTAGAGGCATTTGGCAATGGATGCACACAATATCCAAAAGGTAAAAGGTTTTGAAGTTATGAGGCAATCCTCAGCAGGCAGTTTTCTCTTCCTAACTACAGAGCTAGCAAGGCTTCTCAAATCTCCCACTACCTCAAGAGATTTAGCAAAAGCTGAGTTCTGTGCTGAGTTTGTTTCTACTGGAGGAAGGTGACAAAAGTAATGTCATGAAAGTATGAAGCCTGTTTGGGAGAAATGGGAGCAAAAGCAGCAGTATAAAGTTAAGGAACCTATCTCAATGAATTTTGCCAGAGTTTAAGGAACTGGAAATGTAAATGGTAGAAAGTCTTCCCTCACACTTCCAGCTCTGTAATCAAAAGTAGTCAGCCCAGCATTAAGCAGCATGGGAAAAGAAGGAGAGAGTGTAGAAACATGGCTAGAGCCAAAGACAGAAGACAGAATTTGGTCAGATACCATTTGTGGTTCAAGGTTTCAGGAACATGCTAGGTTATAGGAATGTTTTGTTAACTGTAGAACCACATTAATGACTTGAGTTTGTTTGTGTGTGTGTGTGTGTGTGTGGGTGATACTGTATATAAATCATTGCAATGTGCTCCCTCATTCCTTGTAGAAGCTATGTAGTGTAGAAGAAATGCAAGAACTTTGAAGAGCTTTTAGGTAATAGCAACATGTGCTCAGAATGTTACCAAATTTCACTAAATATCAGTTATATTCTGTGAAATTGAAAAACCCAACATGAGTACCCAGGCATGGTGGTGCGTGCCTATAATCCCAGTGGTTTGCAGGGCTGAGGCAGAAGGATTCTAGTTCAAAGCCAGCTTTGACAACTTAGAGGGTCCTAAGGAACTCAGTGATACATACCCATCTCTAAATAAAATATTTTTTAAAAAGGCAGGAGATGTGGCTCAGTAGGTAAGCACCACTGGCTTCAATCCCCAGGACCAAAGAGGAAAAAAAAAATCTAACATGGGTGAAAATGCTGAAGATGAAGATTTATATATGGGAAGTTCCTATAACATTATCACATATTTGGCATCATGACAATTGTTATTAACATCATTGTCTAGTAAAATCCTGCACTATGTTTAAGAGAATCTTAAATGTCATTTTGTCTTCATTGAACATTGCCAATATATTATATACTCTTTTCCAACTTTTAGGTAACCTGATTCCCAATGTCATTTTTTAATTATATAATAACTGTATCATTAATTTTATGAAATACCTGCATGCTATATACATCTGATTTCTTAAACATTCCTATCAAACAAATTCTGATATAAATTCTGTTTTTAGGCATACTTAGCTGCATACTGTTTATCAAATAAGAGAATCAAAGATGTTTCAAAAGAAAAGGTAATGTAAGAATGTTTTCTTCCAGTAACACCATATAAAACATCTTTTATTATTTTATAAATCCCAAATTTACAATTTTATGCTGTTAACATTTTGAAAACAGGCATTAGAAATTGTGTTCATTAAGCTGTGATAAACTAGGATAAGTGATAGCTGATGCAGGTTTACTAATGAACAAATTTGAATTCCAGGTGATCATTGTGGAAGATAAAGCAAGTGCTTTATCTAAATAAAATGGAAAGGCTATTTTTAAATTTTTAAATGTTATATAATTATTTTGCATATAAGCAGAGATGTTATATATTGAAAATGTGTGATAGAGAGTCTTTTAATTATAGTATTTTATAAAGAACAGTGAAGATAAGTTCAATCTAGGTAATTACCTTTGATAGAAAAGAGATAAAATTTCTGAAAACATGTCCAAGTACATTTTTTATCTTAGCTCAGAAACCTTTTTATTATGTTATACCCTTAGAATAAGTGTAAGTTTCAGATATCTAAAAATAAGCTCTAACTCACTACCGAAACCCGTTCACTTTCAACCCCCATGCATCAATAGTACAGAGCCTACCTAGCAGAGATGATACTAATTTCTCCCTGAGTAAAACAGTAGTGGGCTTGTTAAAATTAGATAATTTTTTTAAAACTTCCTTTCATCAGTGAGACTTATTATCTCTGTGGCCAGTGTTAGTACTCACTCCAAACTGATGTGCATGAGCAACACTCAAAAGTAGGTCCACTTGTTACTGTAACCAGATCTGCAGATGTTGGTTGAGATCTCTTACTAAATTATCAGATGAATAGCACCATACTACAAACTTTTCAAAATCTCCACTCAACTTCCCATGACTTTGAGTCAATTTCCTACATTAAAGTAATAGCAGTAATAAAAAGCACAATATGAAGAGAACATAAAGAAGGAAGAAAAAAACAAAGGCTTTAAAAGATGAAAGAACAACTATGCCAAGTTATGATTTTATGTCATAAATTTTTAGACACAAACAAGTCTAAAATAATAATTTTAAATATAAATGTAAGCATAGAAAACCTACATCAAGCACTGACTTTTCAAAATAATGGCGAGTTAAAATAAGATGTCTCATACTTTGAAATAAATGTAACTATAAAACAGTAGTTTCCCTTCCCAAGATCAGCTTCTTGTATTCATGTACCAATTTTTAACTTCATGGCACCCCCATCAAAATAAACACAAGATGAAATGAGTTAAAATGCATGCTATAAAACATTTCCTTTATAAAATTGCTTAAACATAAGTGGTACCTTTAACAGAAAAAAAAAGTAGAATGAGAGAAAATTATTCAATTGTGTCACAGAAAATGACAGGCCTAGGCAAACAGAGCTTTAACTGTAGAGTACAGATAACATGTTCTAGTGCATGAAGTTCCCAGATGAGTCAATGTTTCCAAAAACCACTGACAAGATGTCTACAAATGCAACACAAGGATGACCAGAAAAATGACAACTGTTTCATCAAGGAGACAGTTTGGGCAATAAAAAAAAAAGAAGAGAAAAGAAAAGAAAAAAACTCTGCAACTAAAACAATTCTCAAGGCCTCTGAAAGGTCAGCTTCACAGCATTTTGTGATATGGTTTAATAGAAAGATATATTTTGAAATAAATAGTACAGAGATTATAATACAAAAGAGGTTTTGTAGTAATTACTAGTCCCAAAGACTTTCTTCATTTAGTGTCAATTTGGCTGGCATAGTAGAATGAATATCATTAATGAAACTTCAGAATTAAATAACTTGAAGCTGAAATCATTTATGCAGACAAAACCTTTTAAAATGATATTTTATAATAATTATATGACACACAGAATTTTTTTCCTAAGAAAATCCAAATCAAGAAAAGTCACAAATTTCTGTTCCTAATTTGTTTCACACATTTCCATAAAAAAAATTAGCAAATATCTGGGAAGGGATGTCCATGCCATAAAAGAGCCCACTTTTCCTGTTGCCTTGGAATGAGGAGAGAAAAAGCAGGGAAAAAAACGCCATGGATCATATCTATTGTCACTTTTCTCTTGATATGCAGATAATAATTTATGGAATGAAATAGCCAGAGATACAGAATAATCCTAAAAAGAGAGGGAAATAGAATATGACATGGAACTATATGATAATAACATAAAATAAAAACTCCAGAAAATAATCTGCCAAAATTAATATTGCCAAAATCATGCAAAAATAAATGAAAATTTTGAAAAAGACCAATTCCTATAGGAAATATTGGAAAGATGATTCCATAGGTATTATTCATGAAAATATTAGGACTCACAAATTCTAGGAAACACTGATAACTCCAATCTTATTTAAACTATTTCATATCACAGGGGAAAAAAATCATCATCGTTATCAACAATTATGTAGTAATATAAGTAAATCAATGGCACAAAATAGAATTTAAAATAATACCAGATAAATATTTCTATGATAGAAGAACAAAGTATCACTTTGAGTGGGGAGGGGGTTGGCACTGGGCTACACATGTGATAGGATCCAGAGTCTCACATGTGCTAAACATGCACTCTACCACTGATCTGTACCCTTAAAGTACTTTCATCCAAAGAAAACTGTAAAGTTTTTTTTTTTTAACTTCTTGAAAAAATGTGACAAGTCACAAATTGGGTCTTAAAACTGTAGTAGTCCCTACTCATCTATGGTGTTGCTTTCACTGGTTTTAGTTATCTGCAGTCAACAGCAGTCCAAGAATATTAAATGAAAAATTTCAGAAATAAACAATTCATGAGATTTAAATTGCATACTGTTCTGAGTAACATGAAATCTCATGTCATCCCCTTCCTGCTCTCCTGGGATCTCCTTTTGTTTTTCTGCATGTGCTAAAAAGTTTGTTAGTCACTCAGGAGCTACCTAGGTTATCAGATCAAATGATACTAGTGCTTATGTTCAACTAACCCTGGTTTTACTTACATAATGGCCCCTAAAGAGCGAAAGTTGTAATGCTCACAAAATGAAGACGCCAAAGTAAAGCTGCAAAATGTCTCCTTTAAGGAAAAATGTGATTTTAATTGATTTAATAAAAAAAAGAATGTATGCTAAGATTGCTAGAGGTTTGGAACTATCAGCATATTTAGACATTCACTGGTGATCCTTGTCCTTATACCTCACGGAAAAGGAGAGACTACTGTACCCACAAATATTTATTAAATTCATTTACACCTCAAGGTAAGTCAACCCAATGCACAAGGAAAGCATCACTATTCCCAGGTTTGAAACAAGAGGTAAATTTTTCTTTTGCATCTGCTTATAGCAATACTTTCAATAAAATTTCCATAATCAATAAATGAATGTCATAGTTCTGTTTCTTATAAAACCACTCAATGTGGGCCATGCCATATTTCTAAGATTAATTTCAGGAGTAAGAAACATCTTAGAAGCACTAAATTTACACAGCCCAAATATGATATTTTATTTAGAATTGGTTACAGACGATCTAGTAGAACACATAAACCACTTCTCCTTTCCTCACTTCTCCATAAATCTTATCTTTGAACTTTTGCTAGGTATTTTAGTGGCAATAATTTTAAGGTACTGGTTAACTGGAAGTCCCTGGGCTCTCATGGGCAAGAGGTGGTAGTTGGAATCATATCAGGAAGTAAGGTGTTTAACCAAACTTGTGCTTGACCCCAAGCCAACCAAACAAAACACACACACACACACACACACACACACACACACACACACACACACCTCTCAGCACACAGACAGAGTAATGGACTACAGTGGAAGAAGCATGTTTCTGTTTTAGAATAAATATTTAGTTTTCTCTTACCCCCTGACAAATCCCACAAATTCTAAACCATGAAAATTGGCTACAATAGATTTAAAAACATTGAACTATTTTGATGATATTGCTTAGATTCCTTTAGCCATAAAATATCATAATGGCATAAATCTGCCTAGTATACCTTATAAAATGATCTGGTTGCAAAATACATATCTAAGAAATCATACTAGACAACTCTAAGTGTAGGTTTACTAGATATAGACTAGTGAAATTATGGGTTCTCCCTCAAATATTGACTCTCATTTTAGAAGTGTGGAATATTATTATTACATTTTTACTAATAATGTCTTAACATACCAGCAATGACACTACTAGTTTATGTGACAAAATCATGTCATACACATATAAAATACTATTTGCTAGTTTTTAATCTAAAAGTTATCAAGTGATTGGGAAACAATCTATAAAGGGTCTGGGACACCTTCCTATTTGGTCTTACCTGTATAATTTGTACATAATTAAACTCTTGAACAGTTCTCTCAGTTGTTCCTTTTGTCTTAATTGTTGCCTTAGTGATCGGGTTCCAACATTGGCTAATCTCTTCTTCAAGCTATCTAAAAAATTGTCTTTCCCTGTCTTATTTCTTTCATGTTTCCAGCAACTCAGGATCAATACTTATGGGAAACCCTTCAATTATCTAAACTATGGCTCACATAAACAATTTACCATTGGTCAAGTATGTTTTTTCTTCTCATTATGTTCCCTGTCTACATATTTATTTTTCTCTTGCAACCAGCCACTGTGAAACAACCATGATAATCTAATGTTAACAAAGATACAACTCTATTTTTAAAATACCTCAGTACTCATTGCTTTTGTTGCATTTGTATCTGGAATTATCCTTCTTCCTATGTTCCTATAGTGATTGCTATTCACACTCTAAGTCTCAGCCCATGTGTTCTATCATCTATGAAACACCTCTTGAGTCTCCTCAGACCCAGGTTGACTTGCCCAGTCTGTTCTGAGTAAATTATGATATCATGAACATAATTATACCATAGTTCTTATGAGAAGTGTCTCCTTTACTTGGTTACATATTTGTTTCTCCCTGTTAAAATGAATCTGGAGACTATAATAGTGTACTCTATGCACAATATTATGCTACTATAGAGTAGGTAAGTTAGCATTGTTATACATAAGGTATACTGTTATAACATCAGTATACCCATACTATAGAGTATACTAATTGTCTTTAAAGCAGTTAGATCTACACACCTTTTTGTAACAATGCAATCTTCTCAGCTTTCATTCTTTAAAGAAAATGAATCCCAAGTAAAACATGTTTAATACAATTTAATAGTTACCGTTCCATTAAGGAACGGTAACTATTAAATTGTATTAAACATGTTTTACTTTTTATTTTCAAAAAAAACAACTGAGCCTGCAACATGTACAGTCCCACAACTATTATCTGTAAAACACTTTGATCAGAGAGATCTCAGGCAATTGCTAGAATAATTAGACAGATACATTATAATTAATAAACAGAATGGAACAATTGTCATTCTAGACTGTGTGTGGTACAAAGAAAGGTGAGCCACAAGCAGAATTCTAAACCCTGGAGACTGACTTGGGGGAAGAAACAAGTGACCAAAGGTGACAGTGAGAAGTGGCTGGAAAACAAGCTAACCTTCTACTACTTTTATACCAGCCCGTTATTCATTTCTCTGATGAAAACAAGGAGATTTTAGTAAATAAATAAAAAAACGATAATACATAATAACTGTTAATTAAAACATTTTTGAGGAAAAACATGGTTTAATATTTAAAAGCATAGAGAACTATCACTTAATACAGGCAAAGTCTGAAGCTGAAGGCATCTGTTATGATTTGGATCTTAAATATCTCCCTAAACTCCTGTGTTAAAGGCAGAGGCCCCCTTGAAGCAGTGTTCAGAGATGGGGCTTTGGGGTGATGGGATTATGAAGGCTCTTATCTCACAATGGATTAATTCATTTGTGAATTGATTCATAGTTTAATGGACTGTTGGAAGCGGTGGAAACTTTTAAGGAGGTGGGGCGCAGTTGGAGAGAATAGATCATTGCAGGTGTGTCCCTGAAGTGTGTATTTTGTTCCCTACTCCTCCTTCTTTCTCACTCTTTCTTCTGCTTCCTAGTTTCCATGGGCTGAACAGCTTCTTCTACCATGTGCTCCACACCATGGAGTTTGGCTTCACCTCAGACTCAAAGTGATGTGGCCTATGACCATGGACAGAAACCTCTGAAACTGTGAGCCCAATTAAACCTTTTTTCCTGTGTGTTGATTTTCTCAGGTACTTTCTCCCAGAGAAATGACTATCATAAATCTTCAAATCAATGGCGCTATACAATTTTAAAATAGGTTTACATTTAGACACATTGTTTTGAAATGTTCATAAAACATGGATAAGATGAATATTTTAAAGTTATTTACAAATGGATACTTAAGTCTTTCCATCAGTAACACTGCTCTCTAGAATGAAATTAAGAAATTACTTTAGTGTTCTAAGAAAAACTGATTTTAATCTGTGAATTTTCATCTAGCTAAATTAGTACACAAATAGAATAGCATCATTTTCTGTTACATAGAAACCCAGAAAATTTACCACTCAGACATGCCTTTTCAGTAAGCTATTTGAAGAATATCAGAAAAAAAATACATGGATTCTAAGAAAGCATGAATCTAATTCAGGATAGCAAAGCAGGAAAGATGGATGTATAATAGAATAGAGAGCAACCAATTTAGACAAGAAGACAGAGTGCTAGGAGAGAAGTCTCTAGGGAAGTCAAACATACTATTAAAAACAAAAGGCTAGAGATACAACCAGAATCAAATATAAAGGAAATTTTCTAAATTTAAATGGGAGAGCAATGTATTTAAAAATAAAAACAAAATGAATAGGCACAATGGATAAAAATTGGAAGCATATTTAGGATTAACTTAAAAATAAAGGCATTTTTTTCCTCAAAAAAAGAAGAAGAGGAGGAGGAGGAGGAGGAGGAGGAGGAGGAGGAGGAGGAGAAAGAACTATAAAGAAGAAGCAAGCAGAAATTTTGGGGTGAAAAAAACTATAAAGACAAAATGTTACCACAACATAATTTGGACTAACTAAAAAATTTGAACAGATGTTTTTAATATCTCTTTTTCTCTCTCAAACACACACACACACACACACACACACACACACACACACACACACACACACTTTCAAAGTAACCCCAGAATAAGTATAAAGAGATTAGAAAGAGTTGAAGTGGCATATGGAAAGGGAATTTTATTATAAACTCAATTTTATTTTTGTAATTTAAAAAAATGTCTACATGAAGTATTTATTTTCTATTTTAGAAAATAAACAAGTATATTTACATTTATATACATATCACAACATGTCTCTTTTCAAAACTCATTTTTTAAAATTATTAGAGGGTTTACAAATATGAATTTGAATTGTCAAAATGCAGTTATTTATAGATATCACATTATATAAATCTTTAGTCACAGCCTCATACCAAAATGAGAGCACAAAGTATCTTCTTGTAGAATAAATGACTGGTATTTTTTCAAGGGTACACATTCTTTTGAGAATAAATTGCATTCACAATGTAGCATTATTTCATTTATTTTAGGACTACAGGCTAAATCCATTAAACTTGTAATGATGGTTTTCTTTTCCCCCCTGCTAGGCTTATGGGAAAATGCTTATTTTCACAACTACTCTAAGTCATTAGAAGTAGTGTTAATTTACTACTATCTCAAGTCTCTTCATCTCTAATCTACATTGGTTTTCTGTCTTGAATACCGAAAGTGTGCATTTTTAATGCTTTAGCTGCAGTAAGTTTTCTTTTAGATATTTTACTCTCCTAGAAACATTGAATGAAAGTGGCAAAACACACTTGAACATAGATTAATGGCTTCCTAAAAATGACTTGGAGGAGTGCAAATATATTTTGGGATGTGACATTATTAGAGTTAGAAAAGCATGTGCTCTGGAAACTAGGCATAAGAATACTTCCCATTTACAGTGGTTATTTGGATTTTCCATGTAGCTGAGAGTTCCATAAGCAATTAAGAATAAAATCATGTCTCATTATCTACAAATACTACATTCCAAAAAATTAAGGGATTTTTCCTCCCCTTGCTAATTATGTATAAAACATTGCTTTTACAGACTCACTAAGGTGTCTGTAAATTTTCCAAATTGCCATATGAAAATATTTTTAGAAAAAGGGTCTTGGTTTTTTCTTTTGGTGCTCCAGCTACAATGTAGTTCCACGCCTGGTCCAAGATGGCAGAGGACTCCTTTTTCAGTAGGCTGGCTCTAAAAGAGCAACATTAAGGAAGAAGAGCAATTTTAAGGAAGTCAAAACAGGTGGCATCATGTCTGAAACTGACCTTGCCTTACTGGGCTTAAGGACTATGTTTGTGAAATTATAAATCAATACTCAATGGTACACACATGCAACATATTAAAAAGAAATCTAGTAGTTATTTTTTTAAGTGGCACAAATTTGATAACAGATGTTTAATGTCCAGCAATAATGAGAAATTACTATTTAAAGCTTTAATACATTGAATAATGGAGTATTCAATTCTGTTGTTATTTTTAAAGGAGCAAGTAGGGATATTATGATGTAGTCATAGTTGGTTATTCTTGTAACACAAAGGATGGAGATTCATGAATATTGGACTCTCATTCTAACCATCACAGCCCTGCTTTATCAAATCAGCTTTAACCACATTATTTTAAACTCATGATTTTTTTAGTAACAAAAGTGGAAACTAACCCCAATGTTTCCAATTTATCTAATAAATTATGTTATTAGATATCATACTTTTTGATAAATTATTACCAAAAGAAAAGAAAAATACTATTATAATTATGTAGTATTGAAGGCCCTGTGATATTGATCTCTCACAAAAATGTTACTAGGGTTTTCTATTCTTCATTCGTGATGTCATTTAAAATTAAACACAGAGACAAAACTATAACTTTACTTTAGGATTGGAAGACCACAACTTGAAATCAAAAATTTTTTCTAAACTGAAAATGCCATACTGAATTTTAAAATTACCCAAAACTAAACAAAAGTTTTTTTGTTTTGTTTTGTTTTCATTTATCAGATAGACTGTGGACTGTTACAAGCTCATGGGCAGTCAAGAGGACTGCGCCATAGCCTACCTACCTATTTCCTATTTATGAATTTGGACAAAAGTTGTACAGGGATAATGTGATGTGTATAGAATTTATTCAGAAATATATATAAGAGAATTGATAATGGAATTGAAAAAAATTTCATAAATGTAAATGGGATTCTATTATATTATACTCTTTGCTAATTTTCTGAAATTTGAATAATGGACTTTTAGTTATTATTGAATTCATTTCCAGTTTGGGGAATGAGATTATCTAGAAGGAAGGAGAGAAGGAATCTTTTGAGTGCTACAGCAACATTCCATTTGGCATTATTACAAAGAAAGTTGTTGTGCCTTTGGCAGAGGAACTTACATATTCCTCAGGTTATTATTGACAATTTAAAGCATTACAACAAATTAACATATTTTGTAATTAATTAATAAGCACTGGATATACCAAATCACATTCTCCTTGCCAGTGTCTTTAGCTCAATAAAAACACATTAGAAAATTATATTTATAACACAAAATAATGCTTTCAACAAAGTCATTATATATACATACATATAATATTTATATACACATATATATACACATATATATTCATACACATAAATATATGTATATGTGTTTGAATAGATATATGCGAGTGTGTGTGTGTGTATGTGAGTGTGTGTGTGTGTGTATGTGAGTGTGTGTGTGTGTGTGTGTGTGTGTGTGTGTGTGTGTATGAATTATTTCACCCAAGTTAATTTTGAGACTTGACTTTGTCAAGAATTAGACATTACAGATTCTCTTTGTGGATTCAGGCTTCAGATTTTCATTACTTGGAACTGAAATCACTGTTTTGCTTCCCTCAAACATATTATACTCCTCAAATTGCCAGAGGCCCTCAAAGGATACCTAATCCTTATAACAATGAGCTGTTTTTAAATTTTCTTCTTTTCTTCTATCAAAAGGAATATTATTAGAGGAAACAAGTCATTACCAATACTCTGCTTATTGTTACTACTGTACTCAGTATTTCAGAGAATATCCACATTTTTTGAGGGGGGAGTCATTAAACAGAACAAAAATTTCCATCAATAATTTGAAACTTTTTACAAAAAGCAAAATTTGAAAGAAGTACTTTGTTCTTATATTTTTTTCTGGACATCTATCTTTTGTTTTAGTAAAAAGCCTAGTTTTTACAAAATAGTTTTTGATTTTAATCATCTTCAAAAGTAAGAGAAAATAGGCCAGATGTGGTGGTGCACATATCTAATTCCAGTGGCTTATAGGCTGAGGCAGGAGGGTTGTGAATTCAATGCAAGCCTCAGCAACACTGAGGTGCTAAGCAATTCTGTGATACCCTGTCTCTAAATAAAAAAAAGGGGGTGACTGGGGATGTGGCTCAGTGGTTGAGTGGCCCTAGGTTCAATCCCCGGTATCCCCTCCAAGGAAAAAAGTAACAGAAAATATAATGAAGAGAAAAAGGATTTAATTTTAATTAGATGATAATAATAAATATCAAAATAAAACCTTATAATCTTTAAAGGGATAATATTTCCATTTCATTCTAAATATGTAATATGCACACTATGTTACATATTTTATGTAATTATATACATATGCACATCAATCATTAATATATACAGTAAGAGTATAGAGGAAGAAAGAAGTACATCCCAAACAATCTCTTAAAAAATAAACTAAAATAGCAATAAATATATGAAAAATTCCAACTTTCTAAAGATAAGAAATACAACTCCAAACAAAGGGGACAATTCTTTCCTCTATCAAATTTGAGAATAGATAGTATTCTGGGTTAGCAAGAATGCAGCATAATCATGGGAGAACAGTTCAGTACAATAATTTTGGATAGGGGGTTGTCAATTATGTAATAAGAACATAAAATTGTTCATATTATTTTTATGCCTACAGACTTCTCATGCAGAAAAACAAGTAAAGAGAAGAGCATTTTGTGATGATTATAAGAAATTCATAAAAGAAAAAAATGGAAATAGCATAATTTACAACATTAAAGTACAAGGTTAAACAAACACCGGAATAGTCATATTCATTTCAAATTTGTGTCATATAATATTAAACTAAAATGACTATTCATATCAGAACATTTATCATTATCAGATGTTTCATTTGTATATATATACTTGAAGGAAATATACAAAATGTTAATAAAAACTTTTAGTCATGAATCCTTTTCCAAAAATATAAAATGTCAAATATACAAATAATGAAAGCCTATATTTCAGAAGAGAGTGAAATATATTTCATTGTTCATATCTAAGTCTCCAATGCATAGAAAGCCTGAAGAAATTTCTTGACTGCAACAATACATTATCTTCAGCTACCACATGGCCCAATCACAGATTTTTCTTCTACAACCAGATCCTTCACTGAGTAGAATATCTATTATTTATGATTCCATTTAATATTCTTTTAACTGTAAGTCCTTTTGTCATCTCTAGACAAACTGAAATTCTTAATACCATTTTTTATGACAAATTTATTATTTTCCCATATCCACTTTTGGCCTTCAATCATGAAGGTTACATAGAAATAGATAACTAGAATAGAAATCGTTACAAGAAACTGAGTGCATTGTAACACAAACCCAAAAGACATAGTATTAGTTTTGAGAAAAGCTGTCAGGTAGAGGCCAAATGTTAGTGTAGATAGAAAGAATAGTGAGGAGATGATTTTCCATGGTCGGAGGGTAGACCGCTTGTGATAATTAGAATGATTATCTTGGTGATGGTCTGAAATAATTGGAAAGACAGATGATATATCTAGCAGTTAATACTGCTACTTGTCAACTTTCAGCCACATATAACATAATATTGTAAGAGAGAGATAAGATAAAGAAAGAATGGCTTTTCAAGAAAAATGTAGAGGTTATATTTCCAATTTGCTTAATTGGAATATAGAAATTTTGCATTTACAGCATCTCCAGCTAGCAAAAGATTCCCAAAGTTAAACACTGTCTCAAAAAAAAAAAAAAAAAAAAAGCTTAGAGTGCTTTCCATAAGAAAAGATCAAATCATGGATGTAGCCTGAAGACACATCCTTCCTATAGAACCCCAGGAGGATTTCAAATTGTGTCTAATAAACACAACTAGAACAAATTTTATCTTAAAGAAAAGTGATTACAATTCGAAACATAGAATCCCACAATTTTTTAAAAAGTTGTATGTTCTAGTAATAAAAGGACAGAAAAAATTCAATCAATATCTGAAAGACTTTGATCTGTTTTAAATTTCCTTCTAGCTTTTTGCTATGTTATACATTTTGGTATTATTTTCAAATAGTAATAAGAAAAATATTATACCTAATATTTATTGAACATCTTTAAATACCAAGCATTCTTATAAGAATATTGCATAGAACATTCTACTTATTCCTCAAAACTGATCTCTGAGTTTTTAAACTGTTAAAACTTTTGGGCCTGCATCTAGATTTTTATTCCAAGCACTTCATCAGAAATAAATATAGTGATACTAAGAACAACATTATTTGTAAGACTAAATTCACGAAGGAGTCACAAAGTCTGATGAAAGAGGAAAGGTAGGTTAAGGAATTTTTCATTAATGGCTACTACATCAATTCATCAACTAATTAAAGCACAATGAGACACTATAGTTGTTACTTTCATTTCAAAGATCAGAATATTAAAGATTGATGAAATGAATTGTCCAAAGCCACACAGACTTTTGGTAGATCCAAAATTTCAACTCAGGTATTATGACTTCACTTGACCTACTCCCTACCAACATGCTGTCCTTCCTAACCTGGATCAAACTGCAATTCATACAAGAAAATGGGCCAAGCAGAGTGGTGCACACTTTTAATCCCAGCAGCTTGGGAAGCTAAGACAGAAGGATTGTGGAATCAAAGTCAGCCTCAGCAATTTATTGAACTTTAAGCAACACAGTGAGACCCTGTCTCTAAATATAATATAAAAAAGTGTTGGAGAGTGACTTGGTGGTTTAGTGCCCTAGGTTTAATCCCTGGTATGAAAAAGAAAAAAAAAGAAATGGACAAGACTATCAGCTTATATACTGAAAGATTTTCCAAGGCAATAGGACTTGTTCACTTTCTACAAGATTTAGATGGCAACCTGGCCTCCCAGGTGATGTACCCTCATCTCTGGGCATGCACCTAGAAGGGAGGACTATGCATTTCTCATTTATAAGGAGTGCAACAGTGCAACCCTTGGTTCTACTGTTTGTCTCAGTACTAGACTTCATCTGCATTCCGGATGACAGTGAGAACAGTTCATAGGAGGGCAAGTTTTATGAGAATCAGGCTTTATGAAACCTGAGAAAACCTGCTGGTTTGTGTTGAATAAGGCAGAACTTCAGCTGTACTAATATATATATATATATATATATATATATATATATATATATATTACCACAAACTTGCTGTATGATTTAAAATGAATACCTACAGAATTTTTCTTTGTCAAAAAAAGAAGTAGAAAAATGTTGAAACTTAGAAAAAAAGGAAACTCTATATTAATGAAGAGCAATTGCTGAGATCTGGGTCAAATATGAAGAATAAAAAATAAAGCAAACAACAAAGTTATAGTTCCCATGGAAACTGCAACCCAGTTGAATTTCACTTTCATGTTAAGTGAGTTTAACTTGAGTGGGAATGTAAAAGACTTCTGCTGAGTCCAAAAGAGAACTAGAGAGAACACAGAGACAATGATCCAGAATATTCTGGCTTTCAAGCATTTCAAATATTAACTATTATGTGTATTGATGTTATCAAATCAATGGAGTATTTTTATGTGTTGATTTTAAACTATCTTCATTCAATTTATAGGATGGGATTATTTTAAAAAAGAAAAATTTCCATTAAAATCTGTCGTTTCAGAGGGTATGAATTTATAATTTGAAAATAAAGGGTCACACTTCTGATTGCAAATACAGTAGAATCTTTGCTGAAAATAGAGTTAATGAAAATGCAATCTGTCCGCATTCACTACCGAGTGCTTTAAAATTGCATTTTCAATTACTGTTGATGTAGTCTGAGACTATGTAAATAAACACACAATACTCAAGACAAGAGGTACATATTCTTCAGAGAAGGTATACACATCATTTATGAAGATATCTATAGTTTTCACATCTTTCTCTATTTCAATAAGTTATAAGAAGGCAGTAAGGGTACTTACTCCTGTTATGTAGCGAGGTCTATATTGAATAGTTCCAAATAAACCAAGGATGACAATAATAATATGTACAAAATTTGCCAGGATAGGTGCCCACTGATATCCAAGAAAGTCGAATATTTGTCTCTCCAGCACACAAACCTAGAATAGCAAAACAGGACAGACAGATCAGCACATGGACAAACATCACAGTGGTGAGAGAAAACAGGATCACACTGATGTTATATAATTAGCAACTAGAACTCTGTTATGATATCTGTCGTTTGTCTTTAACAGTGAGAATGACATTTTCAGGTACACTTCAAAGGAAGACTGTGTCAGTGTTGATCTACAGACAGACACAATCCTTTCAGGGATGATTCTGTGGAGGCATCAAGCAGTATTCACAAGATGTCATCTGTGCAGTCACAGGATAAATTACGTTGTCATGTGCACTGTCAAACACTTGAAGTCATCAACCAGCAAGTCAGGGAAGTCCACACGAAGGGCATGTTGATAGGATCTGCTCAAATGTCACTATATAAGTTGGGAACAGAACAAGGGCTTTTTATATAGAGAAAAAGGAGCTCTCTAACGAGACACTTGGATTCTCTATGTAGACCTGCCTCTAGACAGATGCAGCAGCCTATGTGAGTCATTTCCCTTCTCTTGGTGTCTTACTCATAATTTGTAAAGTGTAGAACTTCAGGTAGGTGTGCTGGGTCCTTCTAGCCCCAGTAATGTTAAAATGTAAATAAATCAAACATGACTTTTGGACATACCCAATTGCCTAAGGTAACAGAGTAGAAGAAGGGCTGCAAAAGGAAATTAGAATGATTGAAAACAAAATATAGAAACCTTATTTTCATTGTTATAAAAGTAAGGCTCCTGCTCCAGATTATGCTACTTTTATCTACACTCCCAATTTATAATTAAAACCTATGTAAAAAATCCAATAAGTGAGAACAGGAAAATGACACCTTCCAAGAAACCAAGCAACAACAGCAACCTGAGATAAGTCAGCCATCCAGAAATGTCATCATATATTGCAAAGTGAGCATGGATAGTCGTGAGGTTTCTCATCAGATCTAACAAAGCAGGTTGTGGGCTTTTTTCTTCTTGCCTGCCCTCAGGTAGAATGGTAATAAGCTGTCTATTCAAAGAGTTGTAAAAGGACTTGATGTTCCAGACCAAGATTCAGTGAAAATTTTCAGCCAAGTTCCAAAGAAAAAGGATGCTTTTAAAATCCCTAAATTTCTAACATCACTATGCTTTAATGATATTTCTGTTCGGAAGGAAATATTAACATTCCAAACAGTCCATGTGCTTTTAAATTAAATACCTGTAGCTCAGTTTGAAGACTTCTTGGATAATCATTATTCCCACTACAGTTCTTTAGCTGAGCAGCACATTTTCTCACCAGGCATTGAAGAGAAAATAAATCCATGACAACTGTTTGCATAACACCTCACTTTCCTAAGGCACACCATGTACCATGTAATGGCTATGACAGTTGCAGTCCAACCTGGTCAAATCTTCATTTTCACTGCATCATGGCAGTAATTTAAGAAAGTAATCTCCCAAGCATATGTCAAATCCATGATTCTCACAAGCATCCTCATAATCGAATCCAATGTTCTTACTGGTTACTACCCACAGACTGTCATATAACTTAACAGTAACTCTTATTAACCTTGAACTGTCTTCAAGGAAGCTGAAACACCCCCTCAACTAGTTCATATAGTCAACACTTGGCATAAATGAGACTTATTTGTGGCATTAGGCAGTATGGCATGAGCCTTGCTGGAATCCATAGGTGGTACCTAAAACTAAGTAGTCATTCTGAGAGTACTTTTGCTAATCATTTATATAAAAGCTCAATAAAACTTATAACCTTCTTCTCCCTTATCCTATGAATAAACAGCAAACAGCAATGTAAAACAACAGGAAGAAAAATCTAAACCTTATAAATTTCGAGCATCATAACTGTGGGGCCACAGCAGGGAAAAAGTACAGAGGATGAAGCACATCAGTCAAACAGTGGGAAATTTCTCAATAAATGCACCAATTATGGAAGAAAGTAGCAGTAGCATCCTTAATTATAAAAAATACATAGATGATAATGTATTTTGCTAAGTTTGCAAGGCTAAAATGAAATTCTAACAACATTCATCAGGCTCTTTTTATGAAAGAACTAACAGTTTCTTATGAGATTATGCAGACATTGAAAAAGCTCATGTATAATCTTTTGCATAAAATATTTCTGTTGCCCCCCCCACTTTTTTTATTGGTTGGTCCTATCGTCCATCATAGTAGCTTTATCACAGGTTCTGCCATTTAGAGCTCAGACTAGGAAGATATTCTTAAAAATTTAAAGAGTATAAAGGGAACAATTTAAAAGTAATTCAGTCTTTCCTAAGATTTTCTTCCAATAGGAAGAATATTAACTATATGGGAGGCTTTTGGGTAGGGAAAGAAAAAAAAACCCTACTGTGTGCTAGGCATTTATGTACTCTTCCTCAGTCATGTAGATACTCAGGGAGGTAAATATGATTGCCCTATTTTTTAGATTAAGGAAACCAAAATGTGCTATGGCTAAATAATTAGCTTGAAGTTGAAATACTGGTAAGTGGCAGAACAGGAATGTAGACTTCCATTCCTGGCCCCTGTGATATTCCTCTACTTTGTCTACTTTGTTCACATCCGAAACAAGAAGCTTTCATAGGTTATGTTAAACACTATGCTGGTGACAAAATATATACTATTTTATTATCTTATTTATTTATTTTTGGAATAGTGTAGACAACATCTGTGATCATAGTAGTTCAATATCTCATTATCTCATCTTTGATAGAGTCAGAGCTCATGTTTCTTTTTTTTTTTTTTTTCGTTTCCGTTTCATTTGTCCTTCAACTCATGTTCTCAGTGTTACTCTGGTTTTGCCCGCAGAACTATCTAATGTATTTTACCTGACTTCCTTCAAGACACCTGGTATATAAATGAAGGTATATGGCCTTGAAAAAGTACACTGTTGTTGTTTATGTCTCTATGTTCATTTTATTTAAAAATATGGTATAAGCATTTTTAATTCTTATCTATTTCATTATATAAAAATTTTGGTTCCTTGTGCCTTCCACAGAGTATCCCATTATAACAGTGTAATTTATTACTTTCAATTCTTTCCTACCACAAAGAATTCTGTACCCTTCAATTACTACTTTTACGAAGATTTTATTCTTAACACAAGTAGGGTCTAATCTTTATCAATTACTATTTCTGCATCTATTGATATAATCACATCATTCTTTCCTTTTATTCATGAATGTGACTAATTATATTGACAGTTTTTGTCAATATGCTTTTGTCATTATCCTTTTATACCTGGTGAAATCTGTACTTTGAATGGTATACTATTAGCACATTTTCACTTGTGCTAAATCTTATCTATAAAATTCAAGCATAATAAAATTTTCTCTTTTTTTGCACCTATTAACTGGTCTATAATTCAATTTGCATCTCTCTCTTTCTCTAACATTATTGCAAGAGTTGTACTGCATCAAATGGTAAATGTGACAAAAATTTTATTTAAATACTATAATAAACTGTGAAGAGGCCAACAATTCTCATTATTCTTCCCCAAAGCCAACCTGTGCTAACATATAGATTTTCAATAGAATATTTTATGTACATGTCAGGATATAGACATACAATTATCATATATGTGGAAAAACATTTATATCATTTTTTATTTACATGAATGAGATGGCAATGTAGATCTAACTTTTTACCTTGTATTTCTCATTTAATGATGAGTCATGAAGTTTTTCCATGTTACCACATCCTCCATTCATAGATCTACCTCATCATATCATTATTAGGAAAGCATTCCATTTCATTTTAAGCATTAAATATTAAATTTGTTTCTAATTTTTGGCTATTAATGGCCATGAGTGCCTTAAGTAACCTTGTATGTATATGTCTACAGGCTAAATTTCCCAAAATGAAAATTCTGGGACAATTCAGTCTGCAAAATCCTAAATGTTATGTCAGGTGTTAGTAATTTTATATCTGTCCATCTATTTATCTATCTATCTATCTATCTATCTATCTATCTATCTATATATATATATATATGTATATATATACATACATACATATATATTACACACACATATGAATGAACTTGAAAAAATAAAAATTGCCCCTTTATTTTGTACACTATAGTAAATGTGAATATTAATAGTGGTTTTTAATATAATAGAATACACTTTAGCTAAAAAAATTTTGAAAACCTTTCTTAAAAGTACTTTTAGTTTCAGTGGAAATAATTGCTTAACAAAAGCAAGTGTGCAACATCTTCCAAATAAACAAATTTATTGATTTTCAAGCTGGAAGAGACTTTACACTCCTCAATTTACTCATGACAAAACAAGGCCCAACTAAGTAAATAATTTGTTAAACTAAGTTTGTCCTCTTAGGAGAGTATTTAGTGTGAAACAAGTTTGCTTCAAATATTTGCACAGTAAATGAGAAATCTTTGCATTGCCTATGTTTTTATTGTCATTCAACTTTAATACCTGTATATAAGTATCATTTTTTTAAAGTCTAAAATAATTACAGTAACTTTTCTCTACTAGTAGGAGCCTGAATCAGTGTCTTTGAGACATCAGGTTTTGCTAATAATTAAAACCTCTAAATTAATTTTCCTCTCAAATTGTACCATAATTTTATGTTCTTAAATTTTAAATTGTGTTTAAGACAAATAACATGACATAAATCTTTAAACATAGCTTTTGCAAGAAAACAAGTAGGCTTCTGATTCTCTAGTCATAAAATGTTATTTCCTTGCTTTAAAATCATGTTATTAAAGAGAGAGAATAATGAAATGAAGTTTTTCATGTTAAATTATAAATTGAAATTAAACTTATATATGGGCACTCTATTTCTCCTGACTGTACCTCTTCCCCTTCCAGTGTCTCCAGTTCCCTTCTGAAATCTGAACTTTCAGATACTGTCACAGCTGAAAGAGATGGACTTATATAACATATGGTATATATGCTTTATTAGTGCATAATAGTTATATATAACATTGGGGTTCATTTTGAAACAATCATATATAAATGGAATATAATTTTCTCCATTTTAAACCCTGGTGCCTCCTTTTCCCCTCCTTTCTTCCTTATCCCTTCTTACCTTACTCTGCTCCACTGCTCTTGTTTGTATTTATTTGTTTTTTTAATTACTGTTTTATAGCTATACATAGAAATTGAACTCACTGTGGTATATTCATATATATATACATAGCATAATTTGGTCAATTTGTCAGTTCCCCCTTTTCCTCTTTCTCTCCCCCTCCTGCTTCAATTCTTTTCCTTAATTCCACTGATATACCTTCTATTTTTTTGGGATGCTCCATCCACTTTTTTGTCCTTATGTTGGTTTGGCTAGTGCATATCAAAGAAAACATTCGATCCTTGACTTTCTCGGTCCGGCTTAGCATGATGTTCTCCAGTTCCAGCCACTTACCAGCAGATGCCATGATTTCATTCTTCTTCATGGCTGAGTAAAACTTCGTTGTGTATATATACCATATTTTCTTTTCTTTATTCATTCATCTGTGGACAGGTACCATGGCTGGTTCCATGATTTGTCTTCTGTCAATTATGTTTCTTTAAACATTGATGTGTTTATAGTGTACTGAGATTAGTATTTTCAGATAAATAACGAAGGAGTTTGATAGCTGGGTCATATGCTGGTCCCAATCCTAGTCTTTTGAGAAATCTCCACACTGCTTTCCGAAGTGGTTGTTACTAATTTGCGTGGAGGGAGACTTGTTTGATGAATGTGTCCTTGTTTGATTTAACATATTGTGAATCAAGTATACTGTAGTACAATGACAAAAGAATAGGCTTCAACCCTCCTTGTTTCCTCCATTTCCATCTTTTCTCTGTATACCTCTCAACTGTGATAAAATCAACATTTTTTAAAAATCTGCCATCGAATAGTTAATCACAAGAAAAGTTTCCAAGAAAACACTAGTAATGATTTGCATAAATTCAAAGGAATCAAGTATTTAAGTTTGTTACATAAGTACATTTTCTTAAAAGTTTTATTACTGCTGCATTGTACATGGTGTTTGTATTGAATAGAATTAATAGGTCTATTTAAAGATGCAATGTGTCAAATAGTTAATTTTAGTCTTTCCCCCACTTTTTGCTACTAATTTCATTTATATGTAATTCTAAATATGTCACTAATATCCTAGCTGTTTTGATAACAAAATCATTTATTATTTCTCACAGCTGTTCATTTTGCATAGTAATTTATAACAATTTCATAGTCAACACTCATGCTATAAAAAGACAAGCTGATGACTAGCATATTATACTAGTTTAAAAAAAAATAGAAAAGTCTTCTAAAAAGTAACACAATAAGTTTACACAAGGGCATTGTTCGCTGTTGAACTTACCAAGTATGTAAGTATGAATTCTTCACCCTTGATCTTCATGTTCACAGGCCAAAGTTTATAAACATATGTGTGCATACAATCAGTAAATGTTACTTGACTTTCAGAAGTGTTTATAAAAACGTTTAGATTTTTCTCTTAGTAACACTTTATCCCAAATCTGTGTGCTCTGACAGAATAAAGAGTGTGTCTGGGTACTGATATGACAGTTAATAAAATTTGTTGAGTAGTTATGAAACATAAGGATTTTACTGTGTTAAGCTAATTATAACTTTGAAATCAACTCATATACAAGGTTTACTTATCATTTTATTTATTTTTACCCATGAGTTAAATTGATGCTCACAAGGCTAATGTATATGAGATCATGATTGCAGAACTGAGATCAAACCTTGGCCATTCTTATTTTTAGCCATAATCCATTAACAGCTGAACATGGAAGGATTCTATTGGTGTTGATCCATAATTTTTAAGAATCTCTACCCGAATCCTAACCCTTCCAAATTCATTAATCAATTAAATATTAGAGACTCTTTGTTCTTAGATAAGATAAAAGATCAGAGATATAATAACTGGTATCTACTTTTATGTATAACTTTATGGTTTTCACATTCACAGAATCATTATAAACCTTATAAAGTAAGCATACTTATTACTATTTCTCTATTACTACAAATTTTGCAATTCACAGTACAGATGAGTTCACAGAACAGAACATTTTTTGAAAAACATGAACTGAAAGTTTCTGCTATCAATGCAGTTAATAGAATAATATTCCTGGGGAGTCACAACAAAATGACATTTTTCAGGAGTTGTGCTGAAAAGTAGTTTCAAACCTTCATAGCCTACGTCTCATTTATTAAGTTTAAAGTCTCCATATACTTATGTGAAATGAGCTAAAAAGATCACAGTGCAGGTCCTCTTGGAAGATGGATCACTGTTTTGATTTCTCCACAGAGTCTATAATTTTACTCAGTGGAAATCTAACTTCCCTGAAGAACCAGAGCACATCAAAATGACAGCTGCTCTAGATAGTTTTCATGGCTCACTCAGAGCACATGACAGGTTAGAAAGTGTAATACATCTATTTGACCTTGGATTTCTAGAATCTTCACAATAAAGTCTTAATTACATCAAGACTGAGCTAATGTATAAATGATTTAAATATTGAAAACAAAAAAGTAAATACCTAATTCCCAGAAAACAGTCAATATGGACTTTAAGATCACATACTCTAGAAGCATTTATGGAATATTGTAAGTACTGAACAATGTAAGACATTATCCCAGGCCTTAGTGAGAAATGGGAATGGAATGAACAATGCCATGGTCACATCGTCATGTCACCTGAAAGAATTTAATATTACTATAAGTTATACTAATATCTGATATGCATCCTTATTCATGAATTTATCATTTTTGATGTCTTTGTTATGTGGTTAATATTACCAAGACACAGAAAAGAAGAAAGGGCTGACTACATTTTAATAGGGTTCTTTAGAAATTGGGTAGAATAAGCTCATCATCAGCAACAACTACTTGTTCATTACTGATTTTGTATTCATTGAGAGCTCAGTAAAAGCCAAACAGCAAAAATAGCTTGCAGTGTTCTTATTTTCATGTATCATATGCTATTGCTTTCTCATAGCAAATGGCTTTCTCTAGAGAAAACGCTATTGCTATTTTTTAACAGCACAATCATATTAAACATATTAAAGCTGCCATCTGGAGAATTTGAAACTTGTCAACTAGGTAAAATGCAGATTTTTTTCTGAAAAGCTTATATGGAGTCCAAAAATATGCCTTATGTATCATTATCAGAGAAGCAAAACACAGCTAGCTTTCAGTTTTTGTCTTAATAAATATTTGTGTGCCTTTGTATAAATTTTGATTTCATGAATTCCAACAAGGTAAAATGTCACATGAATACTCCTATTCTCCTCCCATAGCTTCCCTCTCCTTATTTGAAGCAGTGAATTATTAGCATCATTGCCATCAACAGACATGCTGGTGTCTGCCCTGTTTAGTAGACATTTAACAGGCTTATAGAGGAAACCATGTATTCTGTAGTTGGGAACAGACGGGAACGTCATAGTGACCTGCATGCTGGTGTCTTCTCCATCTCCTCTCCCTCCCATCTGCTCTTTCCTTCCTCAAACCACAACACCAGGAAAGGCTTCAGGCCACTTTTTCTTTGACTAGAGCAAGGTAGCTATATGGAAGATGTCAATCAAACCTCTCAAACTCTACATGATGTCTCTTTCATAAAATTCAATTTCATATGGATGGAAGATGAAATGACAGCCTCACTTACTCTGACTGCTAAAGGCCAATCAAGAGTTGAAATGAAAGCAGAAATGTTATCAAGATCACTACCATGTACTGACAGTCACTGTGGCGGTGACTTATATCAGAAATTGCAACTTGGAATACAAGAAAATACCATTTCAGATGGCTGCAGACATATTTTAGAATTTGTCATGAGGCTTACAATTTTGGGCATGGTAAATACCATGTCTTCTGTGTCCTATATAGTAACCATGTTATTGAATTAAACATAGATATGGAAATGCTGTTCTGAAAAAGGGTATTTATAATGTTTGTTTTCCTGTTGACAGAAGGTGACTGGAGCAGTCCATGGGTGAATGCAATAAGATATGATACTCTCTATCAGCTATAGGAGTTCTACCATAGACTCTATTAATGCAAGAGAGATAACTGGTACAGGTTCAAAATGATAAATTCTGTCAAGCTATAAAACACATTTCATACTTTTAACTTGAAAATTGAAAGCATTGCAAACACTGCTAAATTTTATACATGATTTCTTTATCCATATGCACAAATAATTGTAAGCAGTACTACTACTACTTATAGGATTTTTCCAGGCATTTTGAAAACATGAGATTATTTAATGAGGGTAGGCAATATTATGTGTTGGGAAATATTATCTACACTTTAAAAATGAGAAGACTGAGGCAGAGACAGGTTAACTTGACCAAGGTTATATGGCTGTTAAATGATCAAGATGCTTTATTTGTCTAGAGTCCAAGCTTTGGACCACTATGACATTATTTCCAAGATGATATTAAAATACATATTCACATGTAATACTTCTTATGTAGATCATATGTGTTTATATGTACAAGTTTTTAATGTACACAGATGTACATATGTGCTTCATTTTAATTTCAAGTATGATTGGTTTTAATTTCATGAACTCATCATGACATGTCTTTTCAATAGGCTCATTATAAGTTGGTGAAACAACAAAAATAGCAGCTAACAACATTTTTTAAGGAATAAGGTTTTTTTCTACTTTATGGAGTCCTCAGCATGATACTATATTGCTGCGTGACACTGCCAGTCTTTATCTCCCATGACACACTGTTTCACTCCATTGGAAATTAGACAATACTTTCAAAGTGACTGATAACTACTATTATAAGAAAAGTTCAGGGTGTTAAACTTCTTTAAGTAGTCCAGTTTACTTATGAGATTTCCAAGCAAAGAACTTCTTACCAATATGAATATTCTATTGAGATCCTAGGCTCAAAATCATGTCATAGAAGTTCTATAAATGTTTCAAAAATAGTCGTCTTCTTAGACTCCAACCTTGTACGTGTGCTGTGGCTAGGTGAATTTTACACCTATGTAGGGGCAGCTGTGCCTGTGTCTGTCCTCATTCTCGGTATTTTATGTTCACATAGTGCCTGAGGTAAACAAAAACTTAAGCTTACTTAGGTCAGTTGTACTAGTTATCATTACATTATTTAATTATGTCTTATGCAATGCATCTATGAGTACAAAAATATATTTTTGGTAAAGAATTAAATTTAAACATATTGAGATGCCTATACAAAAGCATACTTTCTTTATTTGTTAATTTCTTTTTTAAATTTTAATTTGTTATATATGACAGCAAAATGCATTACAATTCAGATTATACAAATAGAGCATAAATTTTCATATCTCTGTTGTACACAAAGTAGAGTCACACCATTTGTGTCTGCATACTAGTATTTAGGGTAGTGATGTCCATCTCATTCTACCATCTTTCCCACCTAAAAGCATATTCTTTCTGTAGTTAAAAAAGGAACTTATAAATATCCAAAAGAATTTTCTTCCTATATGATTTTACAAGTGTTTATATTCTTACTTTTCTGTAAAGAAATAAACACTTAAAAATACACAGATCATAAATTAAGAATTTTTTTAGGCAAAATACAACCAGTAATCATTCAGAGTCTTTACTCCTGAAACAAGAGAAATCTTTTATAGTTTGAGTTAAAATAAAATGTATCATACACACACACACACACACACACACACACACACATATCACTTTATAATCTACTGTCTTAAAGATATTTTGGATTAACTGACCAACTACTAGTTTCAATATCTAAAGAGAATGTATTATTGCATCAAATTGTGGTACCAAACAAATTTCTTTTATTTCTTTGTACTAAATCATAAATATACTGTATTGCTTCATAATCAAAAATATTCAAATAATTCTATGGAGCCTAGTTCATGATGTTGTTTGAAGAAAACACATTCTCATACTTTGGAGCAAATAGAAGCCAGGAGAGAGGTAGTGTTCAGCAGTCTTGACTTCATTCATAAAAATTTTTAAATTTTAAAAGCTTTAACTTTATATAGGTACCAATGATTTTTTAATCACTATGTAAATAATAAGAATCCTCTAGATCCATTTGTTTTGTGTTTGGCAATCTTGGGAATAATTACCAGGTTTTGGAGCTATTATTTTTTAAAAAGTTCTAAATAGTTCTGACCTTTTCGAAGCATATCATGAAGATCCATTTATTTGGGAAATTTCCTGAGCTGAACAGTGTGTGTGTGTGTGTGTATGTGTGTGTGTGTGTGTGCGCGCGCGCGCCAGAACTGGAAGTTTCAAACACACACAAACAAAACAACAATGCTGAAATGTTCTTGCTATCTTTGTGTAATTCCCTTATGATTAGGCTGGAATTTCTTAATTCTTTGAGTATGCTAATATAAGAGAAAGATAAGGCTAGAAAGATAAAGATTCAGAAGCCTTTATATTGTAAAGATATGATCATTAAGTCTAAGACACTGTGTGTATGTGTATATCTGTGCATCCATATAAGATCCTTATCCATATCTGGACCTGGAACTGATGGCTGACACCTATTCTTTGTGTCCAATTGTGTCAAATGTTAAAGTAACAGGTGTTTATAAAATTCTTTGATATCTTGAAGGTGTCTTACCTCTGTTTTACTGGTTACGTGTCTGGGAGAAAGGCTGGCCAAATAGTAAAATGTTGTTGCAAATAGTTTTAATTAAATTTGTCTTATGTTTTAAACTCTTAAACAGTATAAAACTATTAATCTAATTTGAAAGAGTTAAGAGAAAATATCAAAGTAAAAAAAAATAAGTGTGTGTATCCATATATATATAGTACACACATAAACACACATAAGTCATAAATAAATAAATGAATAATTTAGTAAATGTGAGAAATCAATCACACCCAAGAATATGCATAGAGCTTAACATAATAGATACATCATACGAAAAAAGTCAGTGAAATCTATAAAGAATTATTTGACAGTAAATATCTTCAAACTGCTTCTTTATACAAAGGAATGTTATTGATATCATAGTTTACAGATTATGGCTAGTTTCTAAAAAAATATAATATTACATTAATTTATGCAAAATGTATTTTGCTACACATGCATACCATCAATAGAGAAAATAACAGCTGAAACAATTTCTCAAAAAATAATGGAATTTGCAGCCTCTTTGCCTTTTTAATCACGGGAGTGTTTTTGGTTGTTGTTTGCTTATTTTTTAATTTTCTCTGATTGGTTTTATTTACTTTGCTCATTGTCATATTTCACATAGCAATTTAAAGGAAACAATGTCTGTCCCAAACTCCAGACAGGACTCCAGTCAAGCTCTGCCTAATCCATCATTCCTCACAAGGCTTGGCAGGGCCCATATTACCCAGGTGTTGTACTCTCCTCCCACTTTCCCATCCCCACTTGCTTGAAGGGGTATGATTACTTTGCTAGATCAGCAAAGTCTAAATCCTCTGATGCAATTACAGTTCTGCAAATGCACAAAGGAGCCAGCAGCCTCATGGTGGGAATTAAAATGCACCCTGGTCAGTAAAGCACCATCTATTAATTACTTGCACTGATGGCTTCTCTGTAAGAAAAGAATCATGGGTCTTTTCATAATAGGAAAATAAAATTGCCTTCAACTCCTCTCTGTTATTTTTTTTTACAAAATAACTTGACAATTTTAGGCTGTTTCAGTATATCCATCCTGACAGTTCCAAGTTTGAATTACACTTTTAAATTCAGTAGATTTTACAAAAATGATATGTCGTGGAAGTCTTACATTTACTTTTAAACTAATAGAGTATAAAAAAGTATTGAAAATAAATACATGGAAATAATATATTTGTATTCTAATATTATTAAGATAATAATAATTCTAAAATGTCCATATGTTTCAAAGATTATTTACAGTTTTGGAAATAATCATGGTCGAGATATTTCTTGAAAATTCAAAACATGAACTTAATATATAGACAGGCATGATGAAGAGTTTAATGAACAAAATAAAAACATATATTTTTCTATTAATTTTACAAGAAAATAACCGAACACCACAGTCTCAATGAATCCTGTAAATTTATAATGTGAATATTTAGATATAATTTTTTCTACATTTACAGATCTATATGTAGATGGTATACATGCAGTTTATGAACTTTTATTTTGGATGTGGACCTGACTGCACAAAATAGTAATACCAATGACTTCTACCAGCAAATACATTAGGCAAGTTATAAGATAAAATTATGACATGATTTGTACCTAGATTCTAGATATATTGAGTTTGGATTGGTGCTTTATTAACAATTTTTATGTGACTGGTGCACAAAAATTCAAACATTATTGTTATTAAATATTAGCCCATATTAGAGTGGATATAAATTTAAAATAACAACTAAAAATTGAAAACTATATTTGGATGCTGACCTATTTGAGAACTTACCAGCAATCTTAAAACTAATGGGACTAGCCAACTACAAAACTAATGGGACTAGCCAACCTGCTGTTCAGCAACCTTTCTCATTGTGGTTCAATCTCATTCTGAGTTATTGAGTATTGTTGGTTTCCACATTTCACCATGTAATTTAAATTTAGTGATAGAGGAGGTTTTATATCTATTTTATGGGGCAATTTCATCAGAAGTAAATGGCTGGTTGTAATAATGAACTATAGATTTTTTTTTCGTATATTAGATTTATTTTTAATTAGAAAAGTAACTTACCATTGCCCTTACATGTAAAATCAGGTTTTAGAACTATATATGGAAAGAAGTTAATAATCTTTAATCAACAGCCAATGTTTGATATATATATTGTCAACTATGGCTTATCATTGTACACAAGGGTCAGGTGAGGTTTTACAGCTTGACTTCAGTATCTACTCAAGATGTCCTGGATGGCACAATGGTATTTGAGTGTATACAGAAGTTGTTACTGATGAGAAGCAGCTGTTTTATTAAAAATGTGTAATTTAGGATTCAAAAAGAGAATTAAAATACATTATTATTAAGTAAAAGTTGAATGTGATTTTTTTACATAATTCACCAATTTTGAATAGCTTCTCATTTTGCTTCACCCTATTATACACATATATTGATATTCTGAAAATTAAAATCACCTTTTATTCTGTGAAACTGTGATTCTTGGACCAATATATACTGGGGAAGTCTAAAACTTTAAACCTCTCTTTTTAAAGGCCAGGAGACATATTAAAAGACATATCCTACCCACAGGTGATGCTTCCTTCATCCTGTACAACATGGTACATTTTTCATCAGTTCTTTTTCAACATTCCTGACAATCTATTGGTCTTGTTTACTGAGACAACTGCTTCCAAATTGTTGTTTTCCATAGCTTTCACATCAGAAATGATGACCCTCACCCATGAATCATTTGAAAAAACATAGATGGCTCCAAAATTTGGATTTCACTTTGTACCAAATGATATCATGCACATCTGAGGATGACTATGACAAAGAACTACATGTCTTAAAAGAGCAATGGGACACTGACAACATTTGTTAGCCTGTCAGATGGTGTCACTTATCATTATTAAAAAAGGAACAAACATCAGACCTTCCGCAGGAGACATGCTATGATCTGAAACAAGTTCTAATGCTTGCCTTCTCTAGGCTGTTGGCATTTCAGAAAGTGAAGATTTAACCACATGATGATATTTTTCCTTCTAGACAAGATATATATGTAACTTTTTGAAATAAAATATTCAACTCTGTGAAATATATTAACATGACCACTTTGTAAAACCAAGAGTCTACAGAATGTCTCTTTGAATGATAGGAGAAATATAGCATTGGGTCAAGAAGACGAAGGTTGTCTCAGTAAACAAAAACAATGGACAAATGCTTCCATTTATACACTTTTGTGTGATTCTTTTTTTTCCATATAGACCATGTAGTTGTTTCAATTTCATCCCAGTCTTCGAATTTCATAGCAAAAAAAATCCTAAAGAAAACTAGAGCTTCATGATTGTGTGATTTAAAAAAATCTAAAAAATTCAAACTCCAGCAAGAGATGTTAATAAATAATAAATTCTGTGTAAATCATTACCTTGTGACTAGCTCTATGTACCTTTAATATGTAAATATATAAAAACAAAGAATTTAGCCATCATGGTTACTTAAATCCTAGAAGTCATAATATTCATATCTATAAAATGGGTGTGAAAACTGCATTTCTCATAGAATTTTTATGATGTTTGAATGAGACAGGAATTATAATGAACAACATTAAGTAGTTAAGTAGTTGTTCAATCAATGCTTATGACACCCCTCTGTTTAATTTTATGCCTGTTTATAAAAAAAAAAAAAAACTAAAGGATCCAATAGTTAAGTAACTTGTACAAGGTCATGGAGACCAGAAGTGAAACCAGGCCAAAGAACCCAGACTGTGACAGTTCCAGTCACAGCCCTACAGTTTTTGATGTACCAGGGTAACTTGTCATTAACCTAAATAGTCTCAAAGTCTTTGGTTTTTTCTTTCCGAATCCATCCTCATATGACACAAAAATTACTTTTTCCCAGCCCATAAATTCTTCATAACTTTCAATTTGTTTTCACTAAGTTCAGACATTCAAATTCATTGTCGTATCTGATAACACCCTTTAGCTTTTGCCTGAAGTTCTCATTCCACTAACTTGATCTGCTTGAAACCAGAGCCTAAGTTATTGAGGAATGACAACATCTTTCCTCTCATTCCTTTCTACTTTTTGATATCCAGTGTCCATGTCCTGAAATGAACTTCCTATTCTACCACAGAAAATAATGCCTACTCCTCATGTTTCTTATCAAACTTCTTCAGTGAACAGTGAACCCTGCAGTTTTAAGACAGGTAAGCGACCTTCTTGTGTGCTGCTTACTGCTCAGATTTAACTTGATATATAGTCACATCCCCCTGAGCCCCAATTATGAGTTTACAGTTCTCTTTCCTCGAGGATTCTGATGCCCTCCAGAATGGCAATGGAGTTTGATAACATTCTTTGGTGATAGGTGCAGAACATCTGGCAATTATCTCCCACTTGCAGGCACTTATTCAATGTCTATTTGATTTCCGTATGAAAATTATCAAAGTACTATATTAGCAACCAGTTTAACAATAATAGAATAAAGATTTGTGGCGCAACTGATATCTTGTCAAGGCACTGTGACAGGTGTGAATAGGAATGATTAACATTTGGCTTTGCCCTCAATGAAAAGCAAAGTGGCACAGGTAGATTCACAGTTATTTTGATGTGTTCTACTAATACAGTATTACATCAGATCATAGACAAGTGTACAGGAAGGATCTTTACCCACAATGAGGAAGAAAAAAGAAGCAAAGATTTTAAGACTGTTTACTCCCCAATTGCCATTTAAATTTTCATTACTAATGGGGTAAAGTGCTTTCTATTTCATAGCTGCAGTTTAAACACATCTTGATATCTTAGTCACTAAGACTGTTATTAAGGAGGTTCTATCATGGTCTGAGGAATCCAAAGACGTAAAGCAGATGGAACTAGTCCTGTTGAAGTATGGATAATTTGATAACACCAAATAAAAAAAATACATAATCATGTGGAAATTTGTCAGTTTGGCAAACTTATCAATGAAAGCTGCCAAGACAAGTCAGCATGCTTAGATGAGTAAGAGAGAAAGTAAGAGAGAAAAAAAATGAAAAAGAAAGGAAAATAACTAGACTAGACTGGGCCAATGTCTGGTTTACCTCAGTTTGAAACATTTTTATGACATTTTTGAGCTCAGAGTTTGTGTCCGAGTCCTGAAAAACCACTAGAGCCAACATTTTATGATAATTTCCTGTTCTATGAATGTTCAAGATGCCTACACATTTACAGATAAACATGTTTCTGAAACATGAATTTCTTGAATGCAATCCTCTCTGGTTCATCAGGGTACTTCTCACAGTGCCGAGAACTTCATCTCACACATATTATGCTCAGCACAATTGCTGAGTGTTGAGTGGATTTAAGTTCAAATGTCAAAGTCAGAATTTTACTTCTCAAAAAATTCTTAGGCTGCAGCACAATGAAAGGAGATTTTATAGAATTAGAATTTAATGGGTCTCAATTACATTAGCATTTTTTTTTTATAATAGCTTATATATGAGAGCCTATATATGTCCTTGTTCCCTTGCAGGCTATTTTCAAGACAACAGCCAGAGTGATCCTCCTGAAATGTAATCAGATCATGTCACCCTCTGCAATGTGCCAACAACTCTCCAATGACCTCATCTCAGAGCAAATGGGGACCCCTTGAATAAACTGTGTTCCCATTAGATGCCTTACCAAACCTGCTCACCTTGGGCCTCATCTCCTGTGTTTTTCCTATACCTCACTCTACTGCAGGCAGCCAGGTCTCTTTCCTGAACCTCCCCACCCCCTTTCCTGATTTTTTAACCCAGCAAGCATAGTCCTGCCTCAGTATTTTCACATTTTGTCTTCCCTGCCTAGAACTCATTTTCCAGATACCCCTGTGATTTAATCCTTCACTTGAGTTTTTTTTTTCTCAAAAGTCATCTCACTTTCTCATGATCTACCTTTTTTATTTTTTCCTACTTTCCCTTCTTTCTTTCCAAGGTATTGAACTTAGAGTCTCACATATGTTGTACTAGTGAGTTAGTGACACCCCGCCTCCTTGAGTGAGTTCTTTCTGATCACTCTAAGTTACAAACTCACATGCACCCTGTGTTTTGGACCACCCATTTCTGCTCTACTATGTTTTCTTAGCATTTATCAAACTCTATCATACCATTATGCATTTAGCCTTTTTAATTTGTTGATTTGCTGTTTTCCCCACTAGAATGTGAGCTCTATGAGAAATGGGACGTTTCTCTTTGGCTTATTAATACATACCCTAGAACAAATCTTGATATATCATAGCTGCTCAATATATATTGCTGAAGCATTAAATAAATCTCAATTACATATGTTTAAAATAATTAAAGTGTTAAAGATAAGAAAAAGCACTTGCCTGGTATTCCAGTGATTTATAGATGCTACTCTAACTCTAACTAGCTATGTAATTATTACTAATCACTTGGTTCATTATCTTCAACAAAATCATAATCAATGAGAGTCAATGAGGAATATTAATCATTAATCTGGTCTAGCTTATGCTTTATCAGAAAGCAAACACTGCTTTGTGTAAGGATATCTTAATCATAGAATGGCACTTTATATATGCTTTAGCAATGATGAAGGGGAATAAGACAGAATGTCCAGAGAGAGCACCCCACCAGAGGCATAGGTATAGCACAGTTGGATGGTTTCCTGCAGAGACTTAAGGTGAGCACACTCTGCCATAGACTTGAGTTTAAAGGTACAAGGACATTTGTCTCCTGGTCTGTGGTTTTCTTTCTTTATGATTTTTAGCTCTCATCATTAACAATAGTGAGATCAAGTAGCAACTGTACCAAAAGCATGTTGAGTACTGACCCATCTTTGCCAACCCCTTAAATAATATTAGTTGATAACATATTTTAAAATATCTGTTTCTTTTCTTCCTCTATTTTATTTTCCATTTTCAGTTATCCATTCTGCACATAACCAGAACTTTCATTTTTGCCTCAGGGAGGTGTATGGAAGTGGTGAAATTAGAAATAGCCAGTGAGAACTTGACAATTTGTATTCAAAAGGCCAGTTTTTTACAAGACATGAGGGTTGGGTTCTCTTTGTCCTCACCCACAAAAATACTCACTACATCAGCACCAAAGACAGGAAGAGCTGCACCTGGAATGCAGGGAGGTCCAGGATGAGATAGGGTTGCATGATTCCCAGAACACAGGAAAAGGTGCTGCTTCTATACTGTGACACTGGTTATAAGGTAGAATCAGGAGATAAAGATGTCTGAGAAGGCTTCTAAGAGAATGGTGCACCACAATATGTCTTAGAACCAGGAGAAAGCAAGTGGACAGGAATGACAGATGTCTCTGGACCCCATTGGTTGAACAGGTCTGGTTTAGAACACTGCTGGCATCAAGTATGAGATGGCTTAATGCCTAAAGGTAACTCCTCTCCATGGCTGTGGTGGAGGCACTACTACAACATCTGTCTTGATGAGCTCCATAGCTCTAACTTGGATGGGAGGCAGGGCTCTATTCTGGGTTTGCAAAGTGCTTCCACAGAAGATTGATAAAAATGTAAATTAACCATTTATGTTAACCAAATAATAGATATTACTGACAATATCTTAGTACCACATACATTATTGGAACCTTGGCCAGGCTGTAGGGAAGGGTGAATTCCCTGAAGGACCAAGGCTAAGTGTGCCAACAGGCAAGCAGAAGGAAAGTTCAAACAGAAATTAAGTTGTTTTCTGGAAAATGAAGAATGTATCCCATGCCCATCTGAGAGTCACAATACTACATGTACACTAGTTAGCTTCCCTTTTGAAACAATCCTGTTATTTTCACCATTATATAGTTGAGAAAATTGGTGCCTAGAGAGGTTAAGTAATTTGCCTAAATGTCTGGCTGCTTCCAAAGTTGTGTTCCTAAAAATCTCTGCCTCGTGCAACTGCAAGTCTTCTCAGATTTATACTATTAGATGCTACATAGTTTCAAGTTATTGGTTTGCCTTCCACAGTTCCCTGGATGTCCTGAAACGGGAAACTAAGAAAACATATTTGACTAAATCAGGATGTTAGTTGTTGGATTATTTTTATATTTATCATATACTTGAATGATAACCAAAAAAAAGAATGAGTGAATGAGTAACATTTCCGTCAAAATATAAGTTTTAGATCTTTTTTTCTTTTGAGGTAAGGCATAATTAAACAACCAAATAAATAAATAAATCCATAGAGTTAGGAGGGCACTCTGCACTCTGCTGCCTGGATTCCAGCCCCAGATTTATGGCTTAGCACCTGTGTGACTTGGACCAATCTAATTCCTGTCTCCACTTCAGTTTCTTTCATATTTAAAATGAGTATCACTATAGCACCTATTTTATGTGATTAAAATTAATTAATACAGGTCTGGTTTAGAACACTGCTGGCATCAAGTAAATGTTTTTAAACTATTTTAGTTTTTAAAGCAGAAATGTGAATCTATTTCTTTTTCACACAAATTTTCTCATATTATGGAAATGTCAATAGACTATTCCAGTTCTTATGGAAATCTCATGTTATATTTTATTTCAAATGGGCTTCCTTAAATGGTTGAGGAAAATGAAAGTTTGCACTTATATTAATAATTCCTGACTTTACACTCAAAGAAACTTCAATTAAGTGTGGTATATGTCAAGAGAAAATACTCTGTTCGGAGAACACTGAGTGAATAAATTAATTCCAGTTGATGCAAGGGGTAAATCCTATACTTGAGCCCATAAGAGTGAAAAGAAGGTTGAGCAGTGTGATCTCTGAAGCAAATCCTAAACCACAGACCTGGAACCTGGTTCAGTCAGTTAGGAATTTTGTCAATGGAGCATTTTCAAAAAGATCATGGAAGAGCAACCATGGCTTGAGGGTAGAGATTTGCAGAAGAGTGTTTTACCCTTTGGTTTGTTAACCATAGCAAACCAGGGATGATAAAAAAAAAAAAACATTAGCTCAATGTTTTTTGGCCATCTGCTTTCATCCATCTTGAAAATGAACTGGATTTTTTTTTGGATGACCAATCGGATCAAGGATGTGGAAACTGGTCCTCTGGAAAAGAAACCCACCCAGTGACACAGCAATCTTAAGCACAGGATTCTGCTCCTCATTTCCAAAGGATCTACAACTTTTATATATTGCATGTACTCTGTTTCACACCTAACATTTTACCAAGGAAAAATGCTAATTTTGACAAGGTTTACCCCAGGAAGAAAAACATTATGAAGAAGACGTGAGGATGATTTCTACTCTCTTGACACTTCCACACATAAATCTCATTGGCTAATGTTTATTAATGCTTACAGTGTACGAAGAGTCTGGAATATCTTCCTGTACTACTCAAGAGTTCTATGATGTAGGGTATTAAGTTGGGCAGAAAAAGAAACTGAAGCACAGTTGTTTTAAATATACTGTCTAAGATCAAACACTAGAAGAGATTTTTGAGACTAAGATTTGCCAAATACCTAAAAATATATAATCTAATTTCTGAGTTACCTATCTATGGGCTCTAGATGGCAAAAGTGATTGCTTACATTTAAAATTAATCACACAGTGCCTAAAATTCTTCAAAAAAGGCTATGAAATACACATACATATGCAGGTAAAGGTCCCTGAACTATCTCACTTTTCACAGAAATATATAAGACAAAAATTATCTTTCATCAGAAACTAATGAAGTTTTCCTAAGATAAATTTGTGACTGGTGTCATTAGGTGATGACCTGGTGGATGTTTTTCAGCAGCAACATTTCCCTACGTTCAAATCATCTTGCCTAAACGATGATGATCCTAGACCCCAAGGGTTAACATTTTCTTTTTTGCCAACTGACTTGATGAGAACAGGCTAGCCTGTTAACACAGCAAGGGGCAATTTCCCTTGAAAGCAAGTGATTTAATTGGATACCTAAAATCAACTTTCTATTCCATATGCATCTGTTCAATGGAGAGAAGTTTGCAAACTAAGAAGATGAGTTTCTGTTACAATTGATAAGGCTTTGAGAAGCAGCAGAGTAAGCAAGGAAAAAAAGCTCACAATATGCCAGCACCACAGATTATCTGTGACTTGAGTAGATAAAAGAAAAACAACAGAGACTACATGATTTCTAAACCAAAGAAGTAAGAGCTAGTATAACTGGTTATGGCTAAGGTTATGGCTTCAATTATGGTTTGAGCAAATAGAGATTCATATGGTTTGTTCGTGCATCAATGAGCAACACAAAGGACTTTGAAAATTCAGCTCACAGGCTGTGATAGACTTCCTCTCATTTAGTATTCATAGGTGAGACTCTTGTCCTCTTATTTTCTGTTTGTAACAAATGTATAAAATGGAAGCTTTCCTTCTATAGCTCTATGACTGGTGGCTGCATGCAAAGGCAGTATCCTCAGTGAGATCGGAGGATCATCTGATTATTCAGCAGCTGTGCCTTGTTCAGAATACCAGCCTGAATTAACATGCATATTATCTTTATAGAGTGAGGATGCTGTCAACCCCTTTGCCGCCCCCACCTGTCCTGAGATTGACACCATTGAAACAAATGTTTGATATTAGAGAAGTGTTCTTCATTCTTAGCAGAATATGGAAAATTCACATATCCTTGTATATGAATACATAGACATTTCACCAGCTCCCAAATATACAATCGTGAAATGGCTGTCATAAATACAAATGCTCTTAGTTGTACACAAGAAGGGGCCAACCACATTACCAGCAGAATGTCTTCTTGCATTTTATCACAGCACTAAAATATGCAATTCCTTTCCTTGAAAAAGCACCGTTATGGGCATTATAAAGAAATGAGCCACATTGAGGTCTGAGCAATTATCACCCTGGAGGGAAACACACTGATGCAATTGACCAGGAATAGCTGTTTAGACAACCAGACTCTACTAGTTCACCATCCAAGCCAACGGGCCTAATTCATCACCTGGCCTAAATTTTAGAAGAATTCTATTTAGGTCTAGGACTAAAACAGGGGACTTAACGAGAAAGCCTATTAAGCACAATAAAAAGCTGACTATAAATAGAGGTGACTACATTAGAGTAATAATTAGATGTTCATGGGGAGATGAGGCATATGTTAGGTTATTCTATTGTTGTGTGATGCTTTTTTGTTGTTGCTGTTGTGGTCAGTAAAGCATTTCACTATTTTCGATCAAATATTTCAACATTAGATCTCCAAATGTTTCAATATTTAAGTTTAAAGATGGGGAAGCAGTGCTTAGAGGAAACTGCCATCAAATTTTAGTGTTCTTATAATGATGAAGTAATGCAATAAGACTTCCAAGTTCTTCATGCAGGACTTCTTCATATTCAAATAATTATCTCCGGCTGCACCATAACTGTAATGGTCACATCCTCTCAGTTTTGGAAAGCTCTCGTTATTTTGGCTTCTACAATGAAATAAAACCCACCACAGGAGAAAAAGAAGAAACACAAATCAATATCTGCGGTGCTGCTACACTTTCCAGGCCTTTAGAAATATAAGAAGAAAGCTATTCACCATTTCCTAAAAGCAGTCTCTTTATAAAACAAAGTACAATATCTGGCAGATGTTTGTCTCACAGGAATGCCCTGAACCATCAGCTATATTTAACAAAACAAGAGTGAGAGTTTGCTAAATTGGGAAAATCACTTCAATTGAGAATAGAACACTTAATAAAATAACCATTGCACATGACAATAAGTACAGGGAAGATGATATAGAAAGGAAAGACAATTTCAGAGTCACACAGTGAATTATCAACATGTACTAGGATGAAAATACGGATGTTTTTACACTTTCAAGTAGCATCCACAAGCCATCATGCAAATTTTATAATGAAAGCTATTAGAGAGTAGAGAAAGTTTGCTTCTGATCTTCAAGGTAAATAGCAATGATTTGCGTGCTCTCTCTCTCTCCCCTCTCTCTCTCTCTCTCTCTCTCTCTCTCTCTCTCTCTCTCTCTCTCTCCCTCCCTCCCTCCCTCCCTCCCTCCCTCCCCCTCTCTTTCCTTCTCTCTCTCCCTCCCTCCTCACCCTGACATAGAGTACTATTGAATTAGGGATGAGTTAAGAAAACCTCAGGGATTCCTCCAAAAATATAACTCAATTCCTGTCTTATTTGTTAATCACTTCATTTGGAGAAAAATAGTATCATTTCTATTTGGAAAAAAACACGACTTCTTGCAAAAATAATAGGTACAGAAAATTATCAGAATTAGAAGGTGAGGTTAGCAAATTTGTTGTATATGAAAGCAAAAGATATTCACTATCATCAACATGTGACATTTTGATAAAAGATGTATTTCCATAGCATTCTTTATCAAATGCCAAAAATAAATTTTGTGAAATGTGCAAGCTTTCCATACTAAAATTCATAAACAGAGAGAAATGTTCAATCTATATAAATATATGGAAAGACAATATTCATGAACTACAAAACTGTATTGTCTAAATATGAACTATTTACAAATCTAACTGTAATTCATCATAAAATCAATAAATAAAGATTGTTTTCCTTTTTTTATTCTAGAGAATCTGAGAAATACAAAAGTGCAAGAAAAGCAGATAGCTTTGCTTTCATAAATTTTTTTCAGCTAACATAAAATACTGTGTCAAGCAGTGTTCTAAGTGCTTTAAAAATATGAATTCATCTAATCCTTATAACAAATTTATGGATTAGATATTTCTGATACCCTTAATAAGAGATAAAGATATAGAAATATGAAGAAGTTAAATAACATATCTAAAGTCCCACTGAGGACCAAGCTGGACCCATTCTGCATTATTACTTTGAATCTGTCTCCTGGACATTATTTTATAGTTTTATCTTTGTCTAACCTGCTTACTTCATTACTGTGTTTTTAACTTTAATCATTGTATTTTAATTTGACTTTATTTTATTCTTTTTCAGCTTTGCTATTCTTCAGTCCCTCATCCCTTGCTAACATAAATAGTCATATTTCCTATTTTGTTATTTCTAATACCTGAAGTCTATGTAGGTCTGTTTCTCTAGTTTACTGTTTTCTGCAGGTTTTGTTATGTTGTCTTATTTTCCTGGTGTTTTCAGTAAGCTGCTCTTTTTACTTTGAAGTGGATCTGTGGCAATTAGTTGATAGGTGGATAAAGTTAAGAATTTACCAGAGATTTGTTTTTTTTTTTTCTTTGTCCTCTGGGGAATGACAAACCTAGGATTACTTTAAATTCTCCCCTGAGATCATGCCTCTGCCTGCCTCCAAAAAGCAATCTTATTTGCATTGCAAATTGACAGGTAGCTTTGTATGATTGTGAGTTCCCAAAGTATACCTGGTCCTCCTATCTCAACACAAAGACTGAGACAGCAAAGTTTCCTTGTTCTCTCCTGTGTGACAAAGGCTTTTTTCAGTCACCATTATACAAGAATACAGTCCCCAGGAATCTAGCTTTTTGCGATATCTCCTATTAGATCCCCTACATTTGACTGGGTTTTAAATTTTATTCTCTGTGCTGAGGCAGCCTTTAAAGTAGAAATTCCAGTTCATGAGACCATCATGTACTCTCAGAATGAGAGCTAGTCTGGGTCCTTACTCTACTTCCATAGTTCTAACTTCCATTTTGCAGTGGTCAACTTTGGATTCGTGTGTGTGTGTGTGTGTGTGTGTGTGTGTGTGTGTGTGTGTGTGTGTAAGTGCACACACATATGTGCTGGAACAATATGTATTTAAATATATTTTTAGTAATATGTTTTATCAAGCACCTTATTTCAATAACAAGAGTTGTTCAGGTTAGATACTCTACCATGCTAGTAAAAAATGGAGAACTTCTTTTATCACCTTGGTGAGAAAACCTGGAACGTGGCAGATATGCATAAATACGATCCATGATTTAATGATCCAATGCAGTGGGTGGGATTTATGTAACTAAACCCTTATACCTCAGCCCCCAAAGACTCTTATGTCCACCTCAGCTTCTTCTATCCTGAGAACCAAGGACATTTTTTTTTATTGTTTGTAATGACCATTGTTTTTCAGAATCCATTTACTTTGAAAGAGGAAAAAGCAGGGAGCTTTGATGTCAGGCAAACCTGTATCCTGATGCTACCATTTACCATCTGAAATAGACTTTTTTCAGGTTACATTGATCCATTTGAAGAAGTGTTGTTGGCTACATAGTAGATGCTCAAAAATTGTAGCTAATTTTGTAGTAGTGGGCTCTTCCTTTGCTGTTATGCTTCAAAATACCTTGTCTTAAGATTTAGAAAACTCCCCCCTTCACTATTAATTGGAATTTGGTTTCTGAGTTTATATTTCATCTTGTCCTCTGTGCATCTGCTTGCATCTTCATACCACTTTACATTCCATCATGTGCATATAGAATATGATGATTTGCAGAAGTAATTATGCTTTCAGGTTATAAAATGTCTAGCACAGGAGAAAGTGTGCTATAATTTTATTTCTTTATGTTGTATTAGCATTTTGGTGTCTATAAATAGACTTAGTTCATCAATACATACATGGATGCACATTATGAACCCTTAGGACAAAGAATATGCCTTGTACAGCCAAGTAGCTCATTGTGAGGCAGGTTTTAGGATGTACTTCTTAGATGTCCAGTGACAATACACTGGGATATAAAAAATATGGTTTTTATCCCTTAATCTACTGGGGCAAATCATATTTAAACATTTAAAGTTACAGATATATACATAAAATTAAAAACTACTGAGGCAGTTTAATGATAACTATAGAGCACATACTAAGAAATTTGTGATGATATTTGAAGCATAAAGACAAGCCTTCAAAAGGCTTTAAAAAAACTTATTGGAGGTTAATAAAAATAATTAGTCAACTTGCTTTTTAACTATAATACGTAACAAAGTACTTATTATAGAAAAGGGGTGAAAAAGAGGACATAACACAAACACAATTAAACTTTTTAACTATCTAATGGCAGAAGAAATTCATGTACAACTTTCATAAGTCACACTCTCCCAAGACTGGAATATCACATAGAAGTGGGAAGCAAACAATTCAAAAACTAATTTCTGATCACCCCATTTTCAAGATGAAGAAACTGAGAACCAAAGATGGTAAATTGAAAAATGATATTACCAAAACCCTAATCAACAATTTGATCACCAAAATGGTAAGGAAATTATCTTATACTTAGTACTATTAAATGATCAACAAACTAAAATGGAACCTGAAGCTCAATTTTTATCTTTTTTCCCTTACATATATTCACAGGAAATTCTCCATAACTCTAAAGGAGAAAAGGCTACAGTTTTAGAAACAGTGATATTATAAAAAAATCAATTTTCATTAAAGAGTTCTATGCATTGATTATTTCAATAATACTATATACTCCTTTAATTCACCTAGAGGAGTCTTTCTAATTAATTTAACAAAATTAATACTATAGTAAGTCCTTGATTTAAGCAGGCCTGTGTTATAAGAATAGAAAGCTGATAGGATAAAATTCAGACCACTGAATGCATATAAATATATTTATGCAAATTTTCCATTAATATTTATTTTAATCCACAAAGGGAAAGGGAATATCCATTGCATTACCCAAGTGTAAATTTTAGATTCTAACTCTATGCAACCCTGTTGTTAAATATAGGAGAACATGTAGGTCCTCTGCTCATTCTTGCTGCTTCCACACAACGACCAGCCATTATCCTCACTGCACATCTCTGGAGAATCTGCTCTTGACATCATGAGTATATCCTCAAGTGTTTTCACATTATGATATGCCCATGCCATAGAAATCTGAGGACTTGCTCATTCGAATTATTCTGTTAATGGAACAATTTAAACTCTCATTTTTGAAGCTGAATAGAAGTTATATATGATTGAAGAAATATAATAGCCTTTTAGTTTCAATATCTTTTCTTGGTGCTAGTTTATATCTTTAGGCTTACTCTCAAGAGCAAAAGCAATTTTTAAAAAATGCTTAAGAAGAAACACACACAGTTCTCAACTTAACAGAATTATCCAAAAGTCCGTGTGCTAACAGGTGGTGGAGTTGGGTTGGAAAGTGCTGTGTCCTAAATCCAGAGACACTGCCATGCTGACTTGTTAGGTAACTCCCAAAACACCAGTTCACAAAACTAGGAAGAAAATGAGGCTGGAAAAAAAGAGATATAGAAATAAGTGAATGATGAGTTGCAGAGGGAGTCTGGGCTTGGTCTCAGAGGAATGAAAAATCACATTATTTGGTAGAAATGTCCAGAGATGCAGTTTTACTGGATCTTGAAACCTAGGGTTGGGGAGGCTCCTGATGCTCATGAGAGTCAGTGTGGTGAAACTGAGTACCTTAGTAAATTACATGATAACTTCAAGAGATAATGGTCAGACAGCAATATATTTTGAACACAAATGATGCTTATTAAATGCACATTTAAATAATCAACCCAGTGGCACCACAGAGAAAGAACTACAGTAGAAACATAGAGAGGAACCCAATGCTATTTGAACATTAATGTATTAATTGCAGTGAAATGCAATGAAAATTAAAAAGGGGGAAATACTTTTGAGGTACAAAAAGAAACTTTTTTAAAAAAAAAAGCACTTAGAGGAGAGTGTTAAATGCAGGGTTCAGTGAAGAAATAATATTTACACATCTGAGATTTCTATCACCTATTATTTTATGAGCATCTACCAGATACTCTGTAAAGCACTTTCTATATATTCCACCAGTAGTTAACACTATTAAGTACTTTGTTATGGGCTCTTCTTTAAGCACATTTATTTGTATTATATACATTCTTGCCACACTATTTATAAAATAGTTATCTTTAATATTCCCCTTTCCCAGATTTGAAACTGATGGTGCAGAAAGAACACCATGCCTGCTAATGAACAAAAAAGTAGCAAATAACAAAATCTAGATTCAAACTCAGAGTTCTATGAATTAAAGTACCAAACTTTGAACTATAGCATGTTCCTCCAACTCCTGACACAACAACATGTTTCTCTTTGGTAACAGCTTTGGATTTCAGATGAATTTAATTTTATTTTCTGAGTACCAGTTTCTGAAGCATTGAAGATATTTTTCGCTCTGGTTAATCTGCCAACTGTGGGCAAATACAAGTTTAAGCTAGAGAATAATAAGAGCCTCTTTTTTCTCAGCAAATGAAAATAGTCCAGTATCTTGTAGTAGCTAAACTGCAAGATTTGAAGCTAATGAAACCATAAATACAGATACACCACTCCTGTGGATTCTAAATTCTGTGCTAAATTAAGTCAAAATGCTAAAATTATAGAATTGGCATAAATTGCCAAATTTTATTTCTCCCAGAGTAAGAGTCTTTAAATACTCACTAAGCTGCTTACTGTCTTTGAATCAAAGAACTTTTATAATACACTGAAGTGATAAAATGTGATGTGTAAGAGCTAAAGTAATAAACCACATGGATTAAATGTCTCTCAAAATACTATTGGGTTTAAAAAGCTAAGAGAATACACTTAGGTGAAAAAAGTAGCATAAGAAAATGTCACAAGGATTGACCAAGAGCAAAGATCTGAGAAATAGCTTAAGACATGTTCCCAAACTAAAAATGTACCCAGCTTATCTCCCTCTAATTAATGCACCAAAGTAGAACTTTAATTAAAATACAATTTGAGGATGAAACCAACATGAAATACGATTGTTATAGAGTGACTATGTTTGGATTGAAAAGAACTGAGCAAAATGTCTAATCAAATAAAATATCCTTATGATGTCCATTAGAAGCTTAGAAATGAAGAGAAATCACCTTCCATTAATGAAAATACAGTTTCTTGTTTCTTCTTTCCCCACCAAACTTTATGTACAGTCATCAATTCCACAAATATTTCTTTGGGAATTGGGTATAATGTAAAGCATCAAGGAAACAATAGAAAACAAAATTAGACAGTGCCTATCCTTACAGTGCTATTTTTTTTCATTTGCAAAGAACATTTATTTATTTTCAGAACTCTCCTGATTCCTTTTTGGGAAGGGTGGTGGTGGTGGTGGTGGTGGTGGTGGTGGTGGTGAATATCTGTGTGCCTTAGTGAAATGGACTAATATCTGCTGTTTCTGCATATCATGTTAGCTGAACTTCTACATGGTAACAACAACAGTGGTAGACTAGGTCTGCTGAGTCAAGCTATTTGCTAAGCTATTCAATTACACCTACAAATAAGATGTCTTTTACAGGAAGAAATAGCATGTAATGATGTGATGGTTACACACTTGATTTTTCTCAAACAAAATCATCTAAAATCTTACATAGACACTAAAATAAATAAGATCCCAATCAATGACTAAAATTATTTTTAAATTACTTTAATTATAACTAGTAAGATATGTTGATTCTCATAAAAGTCTAATAATAATATTTGAAAATTTGATGACATTTTTTTGGGATAAACATCTGGCATGTCATCTTACTATTCCCTGTATATAACTTAATTACTCTGTGAATAATGTCCACTGTAAGCTATGAGAATCAGTAACAGTCAGATTATAATTGCTGAACCTTTCATTTTATCCAGTAATCTAGGATTCTTATTGTATGTAGCAGAAAGACTGCAGAACAAGCTAAATCAATCTATAGTGAGAGTCTGGAGGATTCTTACGGTGGTTCACACACAATTAAGAAAAAGTGGCAACACTCAGGAAGAACATGGGCACCAAGAATCTTAGCAATTTTATGATCCATGTGAATGATGTTCCCAATATTCTGGCTAGAAAATTTCTCAAGATTTCTTCATTTTTACCTCTTATTTCAGAACAAGTAATTGTAATTGAGGTTTTTGGGTGTTTTTTTTTCCCAAGTGGACTGTTTGAATTTCTGTCCTCAAACAGCTCTTTCCAAATCTCTTCTGGAAATCTTGTCCCTTTCTTCCATATTATCTTGTATTTCTCCCTGAGTTTTGTATCTCAGGTTACCTATACACGGGAAATGCTTTCCTTTAAAGAAATTTGTGTTAATTCCTCCATTGTAATATGCTTTCCTTTTTAAAATCTATTAGATAGCACAATTAAACCTACTACTATAAAAAAGTAAAAATATATATGACAGATACAAAGAAACATCATTTAGAGATTACAGGTGAGTGTTAGAATGATAAAATTGTTGGAGAATTTATTTTATTTTTAACTTTAAGCCTATTTTAGCTTCTTTCTGTGATTTGGATGTGGTTTCACTGTGTCTCCCAAAGGTTCGAGTGATTGAGGGCTCTGTCCTCAGTGTGACAGGGTAGAGATGACATACTCTTCAAGAGTGGAATCTTGTGAGAGATCATTGGGGGCACTGTCACTAAGAGAAATGAGGTAGTTCCTGTGGAGGCCAGAGTTAGTTCTTGTGAGAGGTATGTTATAAAACAAAGCCAGCCTGTTCTCTTCCCTTCTTCTGGTTTTATTTTGGGGGGCTGGGGCAAAATGCTATGGTGTAGATATCTTCTGGTTTTCTTCTCTCTTACATGTGCTCTCACCATGGCAGGGCCATGCACCAGGAGGTCATCCTACCAAAGGGAAACTTCTCAGAGCTTGTGCTAAGCTATTTGAACTTTCAACCTCCAAAATTATTAGTTAAACAAATATCTTTTCTTTATAAGGACCCACCTCAAGTAGTTTAGTAAGACAGATACACACACACACACACACACACACACACACATTGATATATATGTATATACACACATACATATACATTTTTCTTAAATCCCACTTTTATAACATAACCTCAGAGAATGTAGTACCTTTTCCTATCATTATTAACCAAAATTTCAAATGTAGTCTATATTAACTGACTCCCACATTCATCATCAACATCTTGTAGCCAAGTTTCCTTTTCTTTCAATTAAGACAAATAGGTCTTATGAAAAAAAATTAAAACCATGAGTTCATATATAAGTTTTCCATGATTTCTTTTTTTCACTATGGCTATTTCTTCCCAATTTTGCCGTAGCTATCTCTAATCCATTTACCTCTCTAATGACAGAAAACTTTTTCTCTACTCTGTCATTTGTTTAATCTTATTCTACAGTTTCAATTTCTTTGCAATTAACTATGAACTAAAACTCTTCAGCATGTTAGTTCCCTTGAGATACACATTTAATTATTTGCAGCCCATATTTATGATGCCTTCATATATCTCAAAATCCCCACCACCCAGTACAACAACATCATATGTATCCTCAATTCAATGCTTCCTCCATGCTCCACAGGATAGCATTACAATCCACTTAGTTATAAAGCTCAGGGCTTCTAAGAATATTCTTCTAGGCTTCTACATGCCTGACATCACTATACTGTCAGCCAAACCTGATAATGTTAAAAACATTTTAGCTACACTCTCTTAGTTCCTCTTTTCACTCATTGGTATTTCTGAGGAAGATATATCCTTGCCATGTGGCCAGCCTTATATTCCATTAGAAATCTCTTCTCAGGAGATGAGCTATGCTTTCTCTAACAAGCATTTTATTAATTTCTTGCTCCATAATTCCTTCTACAAATTAATACAAAAGAGAAATACCTTCTTCCTCTGCTTTCTACCGAGTCACTTAATTTACAACCAATTGCAATTTCTAGCTATATGAAAAATGTTATTTCTATAGCTGATTCCAGCTTCTAGCATAGCACATATTACTTTTACAAGTCTCACCTTCCTCATTCTTTCTGCAGTATCCATACTGACAATTATGCCAAGTTTCCACATTGCCAATTTTACCAAGTTTCCTAAATTCCATGTCCATCTTCCATGTCATGCATTTTCGTGTTGGTTATACAAAGTTTGTTCTGCAATAACTATTCTTTTCTGTTTCTCATGTAGATAACATCTGTTGAGGTTTGGATATGGGGTGTCCCCCAAAAGTTCATGTGTAAGACAATGAAAGAATTTTTAGAGGTGAAATGATTGGGTTATGAGAGGTGTAACCTAATCATTGGATTGATCATTGGTTTTGGTTAACCAGGAAGTAACTATATGCATGTTGAGTGTGGCTGGAAAAAAGTAAGCCATTGGAGGTGTGTCTTTGGGATTTATATTTTGTCCTTGATGAATATAGCTCTCTTTGCCTCCTGGTTCTGATATCCTGAGTAGCTTTCCTCCATCATACACTTCTGCTATGATGTTCTGCCTTACTTTGGGCATATAACTTTGAAGCTGGCCAAATACAAACTAAAACATTATCAAAAATCATAGTTTAATTTTTTTCCATTTCTATGTTATAATCTAGAATTTCTGTGTGACCTATTCAAAATCTACCTCATTTTTGAATTTCAGAATTTTATTCACAAATACTTAATAGACACCTCTATATAAGTGCTTTTCATAAATTCAAATTTAGCATATACAAAACCAATGCTATATTCTATAAACACTTAGATACCCACTGATTATTGGGAGGTTCTGTGTTATCTGTACTCTTATTCTTTCATGAAACCTTGTAAGCCCTTCAATGATATGGCACAGTTAACTTTGCACATTATATAACACACAACACAGTGCCTTATACAAATCAAGGTTTTAATAATTGTTGAAGAAAAATGGAATTACTAGAGTTAACCCATTCCCTCAGAGAAGCCAAATATAATTAAACATATTAAAATACACTGTACTAGTTTCCAACTAGGAATACTACTTGAGCGTAGAGTAAAAGGAGAGCAATTTTCCTAGTAAAAAATTTATGATCACATATTTTTTGCCATTTTTATGATTTTCAAAATTTGCTGCATTAGAGTGACATAAAACAGGTTATATAAAAATCAACCATGGGAAAAACTCTAAAATCTTAGTTCAAAACTCAACATTTCCACCCAGATATGTAATGATCTCCCTTATGTGAAAAATTAAAAATTGGCAGCCCTCCATTTGTCAGAGTTATATTCATGATTCCTATTGAAATACTGCTTCCATAATAAGTATCATCAAATTTTAAATATTACAAAACTAGTAATAATAATGAAAAAAGATTTTCTTTTGTGTATTCAGCAATTCATTGAGTATAATATATATCAATATCTATCTATATCTATATCTATATATATATTACTCTTTTTGGTTATGTGAATTCTATTTTTTTCATAATATGGTTAGAAGATCATATGTTTTCCATAGATAAAAGGTAAAATCCTAAACCAGAATTCAGCTTTTCATAAGGAATAAGCCTGGATGCTTTCCTCACAAAAGGTGAAGAAAGATGAAGCACATGGTTTTGACCTTCAAGATTTATAAGCTTCCTGTAAGCTTAAGTATTTTTTTAATGGTGTAGCAATGGAGAAAAGTGAAGAGTATAGAACAAAACACATTCTGCCCTTTAAGCCTTGGATAGAAAGTAGGAGACAGATGGAAAACTCCATTGTGTGCTTTCTCTGCCACCTGTCACCATCTGAATGGTAGCCAGTATTACTACCACACCTTATTAAGTTGCTTGATAGAAATATTGGCACTAGTAGAGGAACTACTTTTCTTGAAGTTAATGAAACTTATGGCTTATGTAAAGATAAAAATATAGGCTTCCCTTATAAGAAAAGTCTGGCAATCTAACAGCATTAATTTAATCAATAAAATATAAAGTGTTTATAATTCTTTTTAATTTTGAAATGCGATTTAGAATTTAGGGGAGGAAATAACTGAGCTAATTATACAAATAGTAAGTGGCCAGACCATGTAGGAACCTTTATTTCTGGGAGATCATATTGATGGATGATTCAGAAAAAAATCATTTAAAAAATTGGACATGAAGAATATAAATGGTTAGTTTATTTATCCAAACATACCGAAACATATAAAATTCAACACAGTATAGTGGCTACACAGCTTGGGACATGATGGGCAATTGACAGAAAGAGATAAAGGAGAATACAGTACTTATGTTTCTAAGAAACATACAGTATATACAGTAGAATTTATTACTTGATAATGTACTATAATTGAGCTCCCTAATTGGATCACTTGAAATTATTCTGTTCTTCCTACTAGATACTATCATTAAAGGCTTATAAATTACTTTAAGGTACAGCTAGAATTAATGCTGAATCCAAAATAGATGATTAATAAAGTTCATGTTTAATTAAGCTCTCATTTGCCTGGAAAATGACTGTGAAAGAAATAGCATTTTAAGAAAGATTGCAAGATGGGAGAAAGCAATAGGATTTGAGGAACTTCAGCATTGAGGTGTCATGTTCAGATTATAAGATGCTTTAGAGACAGAAATAGCTATACAGATTTGATACTGAAAAGTAAATCTGTGAAGATCCCAAGAACAAAGAACCATTAAAAAGGAAAAGTTTGAGAAAGTGGAAGAGTTAAGTTGGCCTGATGAAGATTAGGGTTGCATATAGCATGGTCAAAATTCCAGAATAACTTTGAGAAACAGAATGATCTTCAAAGCCTATGACCCAGAGGAGATAGAAAACAATATTGAAAATTAACCATTGAAAAGCCAAGCTTATGATGATTAATAATAAAGGAGTGTGCGTGTGTGTGTACAAAGCTCACAGATAAGTGATAATGATGTTATCTGTAAAATTTCTGGAACATCCAGAAAATACAATGAGCAAGCATAGATTTGTATATTGATGGGTGGGCTTTAGAATATTTCATTCACATTAGTTCAGAATTTTTGCAGATTCCTGTGCTTTCCCATGGGCATTTAGAAGAGACATCATAATTTTTTTTAATTGTGTTCTAAGTTTCAAAGGTTATTGGGGACCTTGGATCATTGGGGCATAGAAAACAAAGTCTATATAGTATAACAACTATAAGATATATATTAAAATTTGAAAAAAAATAAGATGACTTGTTTGGGTCCATTTTATTATGCTTCCTTCTACATAACTGCGAATTCCAAGGAAAGAGAGATAGGAAAAGGAAACAAACATAGTCCTAGCTTATAAAACCTTGGAATGGGAAGATGAGCTGCAGATAAGATTTCACTTATTCTGATTTGGCAGGATCACAGTCACCATCAGGGCTCACTGTGGGGAACAAAAATGTTGAGCTGGGACACCTGGATACACAGGTGGGAGAGAACAGGCCTCATAATCTTGCTAAAGGGGCTATGGCTCTAGCTGATTGTTCCAATGCTAGTATAGAAGATGTTATGATGGGGTAGGTTTAAAACTGAGATACAGATAGTACATATCTTTTCTTTCGAAGAAGGCACCTCTGTCTTCTAAAAATTAACTCAAGGAGATGATTTAGATGATTGGCATTACACTGTACTAGGTAATATATACAACAAAAAAATTATGTTAAAACACATGCCATTACTATGGTAGTTCATAAGCTTTCCAACTGTTAAGCCCAAAGAGCTCTTTCTCAGGCCCCAATTGGCTCCCAATGGGCCCTAGTAACTCAGAATTTTCCTATGTCCTACTTAAAGATGCCACTGAGTATTATTGCCCCCAAAGAATCAATATGTAAGGATTGTAATCTTTCCTTTTCTACCAAATAACATGTTTTCAACATAAGTTACAAGGTGGAGGGTCTGAATGACCTCTTAAGTTTGTTCAATAAAAAAAAAAAACTAAGAGAAGCACTGTGAGCCACAGACAACACTGGGAGATAACAAGAGTAGGTACAGTTCCTTCAAACTAGGAATATTTTTTCATCAAAAATCACTTTATTTGCCCAACTGAAGGCAGACTATCATTTGTACTGGGACATATTTTGTCTATGCAAATTTAATGAAATAAATAGATTCAATCAGGGAAATGGGGAGAAGTATAAAAATAAACACAGACTTGGATTAAGAACAAGTTTCTCTATTCTTGTGTATCTCATAATTTGTCTTATGGTGTGTTTTAATTATCAGCTCCCTTCTTTAGATACAATCAGCTTATATTTTTCATTGAATATATATGGCTTTTTTAAACCTCAAAGATTCTGATTATTTATTATTTTGTCTTCTGCAACATTTAGGGTTGTCATGATCCTTCATGGTTTATGCTCTATTATGATGCCTTTAGGTTTCTTTCAACTTCACTTCCCACCAATACCTCCCATTCCTTCACTTGGCATTTTCTGTTTTATTCAGCACATCTTTTCAGATCAGTGCATTTCACAGGTTGCTGATCAACTCAGTGATTAAATATGCTTGAGCTATTTGCCCACTGCTGAAGTCTAGCCAGTCATCCTAAGGGAAGAGCTGGGCCATGAGATTGCTTGCAAAAGGTTGGAAAATCAGAAGTGCCCATAGTTTGCAGGCTGAGTACTGGGTTGAGAAATTAATCAGGGCAAAAGATAATTGAATGCTGAAAGATTTTAAATAAGTTTGAGAGATGTTACCTAAATCAGATGTGCCTGTAGGAATGGAGTTGAAGAGTTTTGATAACCACATCAACATAGTGTAGTTCTCATGGGGGACTTTTTTGTTATGAACTGCTGATATCTTGTTGTATCCTTATATGGAAGCAAAAGAACCAGCTTATATTACGGCCTTTTATTATAGGGCACCAGTCCTATTTATAAGGGCTGCACTCTCATATCCTAATTAATTGCCAAATACCCACCTCCAAATACCATCATATAAGGGGTTTAGATTTCAAAGTATGAATTTGATGGACACATCCATCCCATTATAGATGGCAATTAGAACAAGAGGGTGGAGTGCCCATGATGAAATTCGTGCTTTTTTAAAGAACAAAAATGTCAGAGATATCTTATTTCACCATAAATATATATATATCAAGAAAGCACTGGTTTGTAAGCTAGGGTCTTCCCTAGAGTCTGATCATATTGGCACTCTGATCTCAAACCCTCTGTCTAATGCTAAGAAATACATGTCTATTGTTGTAGCCACTGAGATATGGCATTTTGTGATAGCAGTCTTAGTTTACTAAGACAGGGCTATTTGTTTTCTTTTACCACAGGATTACTTGTGTATTCTATGTTGGCCCAGAAGCCCCCCTTTTCCTCAATTATGAGACATTACTTTCTGTGATCTAAGGGGTCAGAATGGGGCCTACATTGATCAACAGAGAACTGGATTAGGAAAGGAGTTGGATTAGGAAAGATGCATAGGTCTATTAAAAAAAATAAATAAGTCTTTACTAAAAATTAGATACAGTTGAAATCTATAGCATCTCTGGAAAATTGGATGATTATGACTACTGGAGGTTAAAAAAAAGCTTTTCAAATCTAAAGTTATAGCATTAATATTAATACCACTTCTTTAATTTAAGAATGTTTGGATCTGCAAATATCCTAAGTGTTCTACAATAAAAAACAGATTAAAAGATAAAGTACTCACAAAGCTTATAGAAACTCACAGGCACTGAAATCCCTAGAGAAATGTGTGTAAGTGTAAATGCCAACTTCAATATTAGAACAGTTTTGCAAAACAGCAATGTTATAGTTCTTCTTTCTTTTAAATCGAACACATGAGCCAGCTCATAGAAAAAGCCTCAGCTACACAGGATCCCAAAAGAAGGGAAAGTCAGTCTGGAATCAACATGAAAGGGATCCAAATACAAAGATGATCATGTCCCTCTAAGTGGCACAAATAATAAAAAGGTTTGCATTCAGGCCTCTAGATTCATAGTATTATTAACCTAGTTTTTTCCTTATTCTTTCTTTCATTTTGGCCTTCAGAAGAGCAGCATTGGTGAATCTCCCAAAATTGAAGAGACATTTCTCTCAAAGAGCAAAACACACAAGAATATAAATGTGTTATTTCAGCAGCTTCACCTGTGAAATAGGTTATAAATAATCTATTCCTATTTCTTACAGGGTCACTGGGAGAATTCAAAAAAATTTGTAAAGCACTTCTTACAAAAAGACTCTTGTGTGTAAGTGCTAAATTCATCATAAGTAATAACACAATAAATAAAGTTGAACCACCTCCTCTCATACCTCCTAAAGTCTTATCTGGCAGGTTTATTAGTATTACTGAAAACAATCCTGATTTGTTCAAAGAAGACACTGCACCTTCTGGCAGGCCACAAAGTAAAGAGAAGGGTCCTGTTTCAGTCAGACTTTTTACCATTGTGACAAAAAGACTTGGTAAGAACAATTAGAGGAGGAAAAGCTTATTTAGGGGTCCAGTTTTAGAAGATCTCCATCCATCGATGGCTGAAGCCATTGTTCTGGGCTGCAGATGAGGCAGTACTTCATGGCAGAAGGGTATGGCAGAGGAAAGCAGCTCAGGAAATGGCTCCAGAAGCAGAGAGGGAACTCCCTTCAATAAGGACAAAATACATGCTTCAAAGGCACATCCCCAATGAACTACTTCCTCCAGCCACAGCCAAATTGACTACAGTTCCCACCCAGTTAATCTATTCAACTAAATTAATGTACTGATTATGTAAAGTCTGTCACAACCCAGTCATTTCACCTCCAAACTTTCTAACTTTAACACATAGCTTTTGCGGGACACCTTATATCTAAGCCATAACAGGTGCTTTGCTTTTCCAAAGACTTTAACACAACATTTTGCCAATTAAGAAGATGCAGGGACACATCTAACTCAAAAATAATAAAATAAAACTAGAAGATGAATAAAAGAGAGAAAGAGAAGAAGAAACAACTATTAGAGGTTCTAAACAACATGGCCAGAAAATAGATCCAGTCTTTCGAGAAGATTATGCCTCTGGAAGTAGAGGTGACGCATTATCTACTGTTGATTATTCAGCAGAAATGTTATAGGCTTTAACAATCTGAAAGAAGAAATGCTCAACAATGTAAAAACAGAGCAAACAGTGCAAGTGAAATGCTTGTTTTAAAGAAAGTGTGCTTGTTTCAAATTTTTACATTATATAAACTTTATATATGAAAATAAAAGATTTCAACAGGAGGATATAAAACTCCACTGATGTAGTACCTAAAGACATCTTAGTTTGACTCTTCTTTGAGAATCTATCAATATACCCAATCATACACAGTCTACTTCTAGAAGACTGCCAACTGACCAAGCTCATACTCACATAAAAGAAATTAAAAACAAAAACAAACTAACTTCACAATACAGCCACTGACTTAATCTTTTGCTTAGGAAAAATATAAATTCAAGGTTATTCCAAAGCTTTTCTCAGTAAAAAATTCTGCATCTACTGGAACTGAGAATACCCATTCTCTCTTTTCACACTTGACCTATTCTTTGATGCCTTCAATTACTTTAGTTGTATTTTCCAAGTGTGCCAACATTTTAGAGTAAACAGAAGGCACAAAATATAACTGATGTTTCCCCATCTGTTTTCTTAATAAATGGCCTTTGCTAGAATGACCAGTGTACAAACAGCAAAGGAAAACTACTCATCACAGCATATACTCCCTGCCACTAGAGCAGACAGCTTTGCTTTGATCAGTATTTTCTAGATGGTGTAACATAATTCTTCTTTTCTCAGAGGTATCTGGGCATCTGGACCAGAAATTCTTCAACAAAAATGAGAAAAAGTTATCTACAAACTTGTAAATGCTTCTATTTTATAGTTATGTTATAAAAATTTGAAATTATCAATAAATAAAGGAATGTTGTTCATAATTAATTTTATTTTAAATGTATTGCTATGTCTGTTAACCATAGCCCATGCTTCAGGTTGTTGTAAAGTTTTTAAATTACAAGTTACCAAATGAATTAATTTACTTTCTGTTTTTTAAGTCAAATTTAAGTACAACAATTCTAAAATACTTAGATTCGTAAAGGTCTCTTAGAAAAAGAATAAAATTAAAAGTAGGTTATTCTAGAAAATGGAGACTCATAATCAAAAAGAATAGTCAAGTAGAATAGGTTAATATTCTAGTAGAATAGGTTAATATAAAACTTTAATATTAATAAAGACTTTATATCATAAATGACTAGAAAATAAAAATATGCATAGCTATGACAAATATTGGAGATATGGAAAAATTGTGAAGCTGCTTGATAACTGTCTTAAAAATTCTTAAACCTTATGAGAATCAAGAATTAAATTTATCATAATATAAAATAATTCAAGTTCAATATCTTATTATTACCTCTCTAGATTTTTTTTTGTGTGTGTGTGTGTATGTGTGAACAGACAATACAACTTTTGGGGTGATCTATATGGAATTCCAATAAATAAGTGTAAAGTGAAAGAAATAACAATTAGAAAGTTGTAACTATGAGACATACATCTTAACTCAGAGGGTAAGTCTGCACTTTTAACTTACCTTTGAGACTATTGTTGTACTTGACTATAGTATTTCACTGAGCATAATAGGAGGAATAGCTTATTCTCCCAAGTCAGCCTTTATTCCTGTTCAAGGAATGGCCACATACTAAATTACTATTCCCAGTGGTCATAAACACTAAGAAGGAATGACTTAAATATCCAGAAGAGTTACAAAGTTTGTAGAATTTCAGAAGAGTAGGAGAAGCATAACACTTACATTAATGCCAATAATCCACATATTAGGAAAACAGTGTTTATAAAATGTGAAAAGACTAATATTGCTTAAGTCCATTGGAGGAAACTGAAATTAAATACCCATATACCCATCTTCTAATTGTATTTTTTTGCACGAATAAAAGAGAAGCATCTACAAGACTGTTTGATATGCTTGTCATAGATCAGAATCATGATGAGTTTTTTTTTTCCAATGCTGCATAAGTAGACTCTTTGTGGGGAGCTACAGATGGCTTAGTTCTCCTAGACACAATGCAAGAATGGAAAACATAATTATTAGAGGATTTTATTGTCTTAGGTTAGCTGATGTTATGTCTAAAAAAGACACAAAAGCAGCCTTCTCTAAGCAATATATGTTAAAATAACTTGTCTCATGTACTTTAGCATAGTCATTCTAATAACATCTGTAAGTCAATGACTATGCTTTGGTACAACTGTGATTTATTACCAGCTTCATTTGTGGAACTAAAAGTTACTAGAGACCTTAGTTAATTAGTTCAAATGAAAAAAAATCAGAAGTTTCCCATCCAAAAATTAAATTCTAATGTATGCATACATGTTAAAATATATGTGAATGCTTTCAAATATGCATATTTTATCAGTATATATACTTATGAATATGTAGGTATGTTTATTTGCATATACACAGGAACATGCCCACATGTACAGATTTCTTATTCCTCCAAAAGTCTCTTATTCTTGATTCAGAGTTTGAAATATAAATTAAAAAACATACTCCAAAATTCCACCTAAAGTGGTGTTTTCATACTCAAATGTTTTCATACTCAATATGTACCCTCTATATAACAGTTCACTTAAAATATTACCTCTATGTATTTTTTCTAGGTAAGTCTATGCATGGGTAATAACGACTCTAATTTTATATATTTACCAAGTTCATTTCATTCTCTTTCTCATTTACTGATAGGTGGTAACTATCCCAAGTGGATGTCCCAAAAAGACACAACAATGGAATATTCACTGGAAACAAATGTTCTAATTAATTCTTAAGAAGGAAAATATCTAAATGGGATGTACACAAAGACAACAATGTTGAGTTCAATTCTTCCAAAGCAAGTTGCCAAAAGAAAGAACCTAAGAAAATGAAGTTTATCTTACATCTCTTACAGGATCCTCAAACTGACATAAAAGATTTTAAGGCACTTTATCAGTGACTATCGATGCGCTAAGTCAAGTTAAATTGCAGAAAGATACTTGTTGAAATTCTTGTATATGCCTTAACATAATAAAAAGGTCCAGGAAAGATGGGGAGAGAATATGCAATGGGTACAGAGACTAAATGCACTTACTCTGGGACTTTGCTTTAGAAATTCTCTGCTCACCTTCCAACTCATCTGCAACATTAATTAGTTTTCTCATTTCCAGCTTTTGCCCATTAGCACACATCATGTGCTTATTTATCCCCTAAGGAACAAAAACAAGCCAGGAAAAAAAAAATGTCCTCAACACTGTCCCTATTTCCTCCTCCAACTATGACATCATTAGTCCCTTTCTCTTTGGAGGAAAAATTTCTGAAACTGTCCTATAGACTCATTCTACTTCCTTTCTTCCTATTTTCTGAATTTTCACTTGCATTATGGAACAAGAAAGGCCCTTGTCATTGTCCCATTCAAGGCCACAAGGTCAAATGAGCTTGTGGTCTCTTTTCTTTACCTGTACACACATTTCCCCATGGTGTGCACTTGTCTCATTCCCTGTCCTCTTTCAGGTCTTCACAAATATCCCCTTCTCATTCTGGCATTTCCATACTATTCTTTAAAATTGTATCCATTCTCAGCAATGCTCTCAACCCTGCACTCTGTTTTACCATCTGTCACACTTCCTCTCATTACTTATTTATTTATGTGTTTATTTTCCATGTCAGTTATTGGGCTAATGATTTGCTCATTTTTAGTTAATTTACTGTCTGCTTTCCACAAACTATAGTGTAATTTTCATAAAGACAATATTGAAAACTTACCCCATTCTGGGCATTACAGAAGCCTTATCATTGTTCCTTTCAAAATGGAAAGTCATTAAATTTAACAAAAGAAGGATATTAAACAAAAACACCAGTGACTTACACCATTAGAGTATGTTTGTCTATTCCTTATGAGAAAAGGATCTCCTTCACTATCGGGGAGAAGAATTTCTGTATTGAAAATGTTTTTGTACTATTTCATAAGGGTAGACTATCTTGATTTGATTAAAAAATATTGCTAATATTTGACTTCAGCAGGATGGCCTACAGCATTTTTGTCTACACCTGTATTTGCTTCCTGATATGGGATTGAATCTTCTAATAAGCAGTTGCCTTTGCTTGTTCCTGTAAGATTTTCTAAAAGGTTTGTTACCCATCACCAGCTACTTATCCATTTAATTCTTAATGGAATAGGTATAAACTAGTTATTTTAAAGAAAAAACATAATATTAAATGAGAAAAATGTAGTTTTCACTTTTAGAATTATCAGAGTGAAAATAAAAATTGGACACTAAGTCCTCACTAAGAGGCTAGAAAAAATGGTATCTCATGATTCATATTCATATTTTTTACAGCAAAGAATATTGTGATACAAAATAATTTTGAAAAAATAATATAACCTCAACCGACCTCTTCACCTAGAATTTATATTCTCCTCAAATCTGAAAATCTCAATATGAATTCTTCCTCATGTGTACCCTAATAGAAGATGTAAGGCTTCCACCATAGTTCAGATGGCTACAGCCTGTACATGGTGAAACTCAAAACACAAAATCCTGAGATCCACTTTCTAGCACCATACCTAGCCCATTACAATCAACAGTCTTTTATGGGATCTTATGCCAATTAACAACCACTATTTTTGGTCAATTTTTTACCTTCATTATGTACCCTTATGTTTCAAAGCTGCTTCCCCCCCCACCCCCAGGAATAGTTTCTGGTCTTAAGACTCTGCTGGAGCCAGGCATGGTGGTTCAAGCCTATTATGCCAGTGACTCAGGAGGCTGAGACAGGAGGATCCAGAGTTTAAAGCCCGCTTAAGCAAATGCAAAGTGCTAAGCTACTCAGTGAGACCCTGTCTCTAAATAAAATACAAAATAGGACTGGCAATGTGGCTCAATGGTTGAGGGCCCCTGAAGTTCAATCCTCAATATCAGAAGGAAAAAAAAAAGACTAAAATAACTATTGGCTTCATATCCAGGTACATTATTTTTTAAGAAAATATGTGTTATTTTTTTCTTCCTAAAAAGAAAGATTGTTTTACATAGGATCACCAGATTTTGAAAATAAATGTGAATAGTTTGGCCTGAAGTTTACCATGAAAAATCATTTTTTTTCAATCATATGTTTTATATCCATATTTTTATTGGTGAATTATAATTATAAATAATACTGGAATTCATTGTTACTTATGCACATGATCAAATAATATAAATTGGTCAATCATACAAGTTTTAATGGAGCACCTACTATACTCAAGGAATTATTATAGGACAATTCAAATAAAACCAAAGCTTCTCACCCTTATGTGGCTTACATTATAGTAGGAGAGATGGACAATCAACAAATACACATATTAGTATAGGTCATTTTATATAAATTATAGCAAATTTATTAGAGGGAATTGATTAATATATATGAAATGGCTTAAATATGCCTATATTCTTTATTTATGCAATTAAAATTTCATGAATTTATTCAAATGAAAAAATTAAGAATGTTCACAAAGATATTATACATGTTTATTCATTACAACTATTTATATGAATAGAATTTTAAAAATAACTTAATCAAAAGGAATGGTAACTTGAATGAGACCACATATAAAATGCTAGAGTAGGAATACACTAAAACTCATACCTCAGGTCATGGAAAGATGATTGCTCATGACAAAATGCTAAATAAGGGTAACATATACTATATTTTGGTATTCTTTCATCTTTCCTACATATCATTTCTTCTGTATTTCTCCTCATTTTGTCATATTCTATAATTTGTTAATTTATCTCTCATCTGTTGATTTAGGTTGTATAGAGGGTGTAGGCACACAAAAGAATACCTTGTCCCTGAATAATTTTACTGATTTTTAAAAAAATCTCTACTGTATTGAGAATGCAACTTGAGGATTCAAGACTTGGCTCCTTTCTATACATGCCCATAATACTCCATCATAGCAAGATTTACAGGATATGTGTCTCACGACTTTACTTATTTACCTCCTCTCTAGTAAGTAGAGACTTGAATCATAGCACAAATTAAATAAATGTAGGCTAATATATAAGTTGGAACAATATAAGTTTTAAAAAATTGGAAATAGATTCTAGTAAAGGATCAGTTGGCATAGAGCCATCATCAGTAGTTATGTTTGATCTACTTGTCCCTCGTAAAAAAAAAAAAAAGCGGGGGTGGTGGTGATTCAGACTAGATGACTTTTTACAGATATTAATACTTCAATCATTTGGCTGAATAATAAAATGGATCAAAAATTATGTCAAAACAAGTCAACTCCCTAACAAGCAATCAGTAACCCTACTGAAAAAAAAATCATCCAATGTGATTTCTTTTGTATCACTATTTACCATTTGTATTACTATTTACTGTTTGTTTGAATTTACCCTTATTTCATGAGTTACTTCATTGACTGATTGCTGCACCTCTGGACATCACATGGAAATGAATGTGTATGAAAAAGGTATTCTATTAAGATCAAGAAACATTTCTCATTCTCTATTTGCAAAATGGGATGTTAAAAAGTGTTATTTATTTGAGCATAAATTCATGATAGAATTCATTTGCTTCATCATCTTTATTAGTCATGCAAGAATGAATCCAAACTAAATGAAAATACAGCCAGCATTTTAATTTAGAGATTATTTTTATTTTTCATTTAAAAAATTCTCCACGCACAGGAAAACAAGTTCCATGTTCTATGCCATTTATCTTTTAAGCCCTAATTATATTTAAATTACTCTTCAACTTGTACTACATTAACATAATTGTGTGTCAACTAGCAAGATGTACTTATTGAATGAGATATTTATAGAACATTCTGCAAGTCAATAAAGCCTTTCCATTTTTTACATACAGTTTACCATATTATTATGATTATTTTTTTTTTTACTAAAACGGCATCTTGGTTTTTACTTTACTAGAAGAGTTCCTTTTTTATTTTTTGTTTCTCTGAAAATGCATTTTTCACAAGTTTCAATCATGCTTTTTCCTATTATTCAAAGGTCAGAAATGGTGTTCCTGCTATTATGTGGAGCTCAGCTGGTTTAGTTTTATGTATATCTTAGAAACTATTGGCAAGAAGAACATCTTAGTGCAAATTTTAGCTTTATACAAAGTGTCTGGCAGCAGAGCTGTGCCAAGATACAACATTGCTTTGCAAAGCATGACACAATGAAGGTCTAAATCTAGGAGAATCCATTATTAATATAAATTGGAATTGTGAGACAAGAAAGCAATCTGACTACCTGTACTTTCACAGTAGCATATGTCTAAAATACTTTTTTAAATGAATATTTTTTTGTAAACTCAAAATTTATAATTTGTGTCAACATTAACTCTCTAATAAAATAGAAATGCAATCATGTTTCATCTTATAGACAGCTTTCAGTCTAACTTATAGATCGTAATAAAAATGGCCTGAAAGAATATTCTTCTCTACCATTAATTTATAAAAAATGACCATTACATTAAAATGTAAAGATGTTTTGACCATAGAGTTGTGCTTTAAATTTTAATTATGTCATCAAAACTACATGTATGTTTTAAAATTTATTTATCTCTGGTAAATATTTAATCATTTAAAGCTTTATGTAATATAAATATTAATATAATACATGTAATATACAAAATGTATAATATATAATATAATAATAATAATATAATGCATGTAATGTAAATATTAAGAACAATATTCATATTCACCTACCTTACTTTTCCCTATCTTCCAATGTATTTCCACAAACCATCATTTGCAAGGATTCAGTTGGTTTCTCTAAAATTTTACTTCATAATTATAAAGCAGGTTTGCACTAGAATTGCTCAATATTAATTTTAGACAGTCTATTTACTTCCTATTTTTCCTCCCTTCTACCAATTATTTCAATTTTTTATATTAATACCTAATTTCTAAATTCTATATTTGTAAGTTAAGAATGCTAGCTATTAGGCAAAATACGTTACTTATGATAGTTAGGTCTTATAAAGTGGCTGCCAACAGTGAATTAACAAATGATGATCAATTGCTTCCAGGTGCAATCTAGGGTCAGGTTCCTACAAGCCTCAGGCAAAACAGAGTTGTGGTCTGATCAATACATAGCTTCATTTTATGCAGGCTTCTGTTCAAAGATACATTATTTATCAAATGTTTAATTGTTACCACATCAGTCTTGGCCACCATCACAACTTATGGCCGAATAAAGAAATTTCTTTAACCTCCACTTTTTCTCCATAAAACATATCACAATCTTTTTCCACTAAGAAACACTGGAGAACATCTGAGCAGTACATTTATAGGTCATGTAAAACAATTAAATTATGAACAAAGTATATGTATTTTCACAAAAATGTGAAAAACATGACACTATATAGCAAAAAGGATACTCAGATAGAGTATGAATATAGGAACAGGATGCAGAATATTGTGCTTAAGCTGAAGGTGTGCATGTTGAGTGGCTCACATTTTTTTTGTTGTTCCTTTTCATCTCTGTGTGAATGACTGCAAAAGTGCCATGTGTATTGATTATGAAGTTACAATTAAATTTAACTGAGTAGACAAATTCACAAATATGTATTTTTTATTTGTTTTATTTTTTAAATACATGACAGTGGAATGCATCACAATTCTTATTACACATATAGAACAATTCTTCATACCTCTGTTTGTATATAAAGTATGTTCACACCAATTCATGTCTTCATACATGTACTTTGGATAATGATGTCTATCACATTCCAACATCCTTGCTAATTCCCTGCCCCATGCCTTTCCCTCCCACTCCTCTTCCTTATCTAGAATTCATCTATTCCTCCTGTGCTCCCCCTCCCCACCCCAATATGAGTCAGCCTCCTTATATCAGAGAAAACATTAGGCATTTGTTTTGGGGGGATTGGCTAACTTCTCTTCGAATTATCTTCTCCAATGCCATCCATTTACCTGCAAATGCCATGATTTTATTCTTTTATTGCTGAGTAAAATTCCATTATGTATATATACCACATTTTTCATGCATTCATCCACTGAAGGGCATCTAGGTTGGCTCCACAGTTTAGCTATTGGGAATTATGCTGTTATAAACAGCAATGTGGCAGTGTCCCTGTAGTATACTGTTTTGAAGTTCTTTGGTATAGTCCAAGGACTGGAGTGAGATGGTATCCTAGAGTAGTTTTGGTTTGCATTTCTCTAATTGCTAGAGATGATGAACATTTTTTCATTTATTTATTGATTGATTGAAAATCCTCTTCTGAGAAGTGTCAGTTCATGTCCTTGGCACATTTATTGATTGAATTATTTGTTTTTTTGGTGCTTAGCTTATCCAAAGTACATGTATGAAGACATGAATTGGTGTCAACATACTTTATATACAACCAGCGATATGAAACGTTGTGCTGTATATGTGTAATAAGAATTGTAATGCATTCCACTGTCATTTATTTTTTTAAAATCAATAAAAATATATATATAACAAATAGTAGCCATATTGCCTTCTCTAAGGCAATATTCATTTGCACCTTAAATATGCTAATTAATAAAATGTGAAAAAGACAAAAAATAATAAAAAATGATGGTGATTTGACAGTAGTTAATATAACTTCTTGTTGGGCAACATTTCCCCTAGGAGTTAATAGCATTCTCTCTCTGATTCATTCAATCTGTAATTATTTTTATCCTCAAACATCTCTCTGAACATTCATACCCACACTCATCTTTATATCTAGGCTAAATATAACAGGTGATATATTTAATCCTATGAGAATATTTATTACTTTCTCACTCTCATATCTTGTTGTGTGATTCCATTCAGGAAGTCTTCCCATGGCTAAGAAATAATGCTTTTTGGGTAAAAAATCAACACCTTAAATTTGTGAGAAAGTCTTTTATTATAATCTCATTAATGACAGTTAAGTTGGGCATAAAGTTCTGGACTGAAGATAATTTTTCTTTCAAGTTAAAAAAATATTTTGTTGACTTCTAGAATTCAGTTGAAAAGCTTAATGCTATTCTCATTATAATAACACCTGTTTTATTGTTGTTTTTCCTTGTATATATGTCACATTTTTTTTAACCATTCACCCACTGAAGGGCATCTTGGTTGGCTCCACAGTTTACCTATTGTGCTGTTATAAACAGCAATGTAGGTAATTTTTAATATTCAGTAGCTCTGAAGTTTAAGAATCATGTGTAAATGTTTTCATATTTTAAAATGTAGTATGTGACAGAACTAATCATATTGGAGAATCTTATTTTTATAACACTGAATACTATTTGGGATTCTTTTATGCATTATTTACATGAAAATTGCTTCTGTTTTCTTCTTTTCAAATTTCATAAATACCTATGTCAGATTTTTTAGTCTCCTGATCAACATTTAAGTATGGTCACTTGCTTTATAATGCTCAATAATACATTTTAAAAATCAACCAAAATAAAAGCTCTTAGAAAATGCAAACAAAACAGATAAAAAATTAGATAAAATTTTAAAAATAAATTAAATAATCTGTCTTTATGTTACATTATTATTGTTTAATAACATTATTCTCTTGTGTCATGCTCTTCTATCATGAAAATATTTCCTTATATCTCTTTCTTCAGTTCTAACTTCTTTCTCTTACGTGGGAATTTGCTTTTCAACTGTTGGTTAGTAGGTTTGGTAATTAATGTGAGGAAAATTTTAATTTGTGGACCAATGCATCTCATTATATGATAAAGAATAAATTTGACAGCAATTATTGACGAATTTCAAAGTGATATTCAACTAGGTCTTTTAAAATATATATTTGAGTTCTGGACTTTAATAATGCATTAAGAGAAATTTTCTGAATTGGAATTGTGGAAATCTAAAACAATGGCTGAAAATACACAAAGAGCTTGTTCTGGGTGCCAATCATTTAATTGATATTGAACAGGTTTGCACAGGGCCTACTGGGATGCTCTTCTCTCAGTTGCAGGAGGACCAACTACTAGGTGCAAATACTAAAAAGCAAATTTTCTGATGCTCTGTTAACTAATACCATTGAGATATGACTCAATACTGTTCAAATGATGTCACCATATTGATTATTATTACATGACCATTATTTACCAAGTCACATAATATTTATATAATCATATGTATAATTATGTATTTATAATATCAATTCATAATTATATAATATGCCGATTAATGTCTATTATTATATGACTATTATTTATAAATATACAATATGTGCATATTATTTACATTATGATTATTATTTATCAAAACTAGCATTACTGTGTCTTAAAGGCATTCCCACCCCCATCATTTGAAGGTTTCAGTGAAAGCATTATAAATAATTTAAAAGAAAATGCCATATTTCTTTCTAAATGTTAAAGAGCATTAACATGAAATTATGCTTAAAATAAAACCATAAATAACAACAAAGTGATCTGAATTAATGTTTAAGGCAAATCATTGAAAATTTCACCAGAGAATATCATCAGCTTTAAAAAGTCATTTTATTTTACATTTACTACTTAAAAGCAATATTTTCTCATGTATATTTTTCAAAGTTTATTAAAACCCAATGGTCATATTCTATTCTTATTCAATAAACAGAAATCACACAAAACAGGATCAAACTAACACAAGATATTTCAATAAAAGAAAGTCCATTACTGCAAGTAGTTTTATACATTATTAACACTGTTTTACAAGAATACCAGTCATCTAAAGGTAAGTAAATATATCAAATTGATATTTGGAAATGGTGAAACATTTATGATCTTGGCACTAATTGTTTGTCTATATTTTCCATTCATATATTTTGTCAATATAAAGACAAATATCTAATAATTAATCATAGTTTTAAATATTAATAGCTATCCATTCTGGTTGGAAATGTCAGATTATGTGTCTAAATACCAATTTTAAACTTTTTGCTGTTGAATTATCTGGCTGCCACAAGGTTCTTGAACATCACAAACACCCTGAAGAAGCCTGCAGTCACAAGAACAGGTAGCACAGACCTAGATATTTCCAAGGTCTAACAGGTCATCCTACCAAAACTTAATCGAATTAATTTAAAATAAATGGTTATCCTCTCTACTGCTTAACTCAATATTGTGACATTACCTACCCAAATATCAAGTGCTCTGAAATGTCAACTATTACTATTATTCCAGAATAGAATTATTTAGGGTTAGAAAAACAGCAATTTGTTAGTTGATATTTTAATGACCTGAAAGATCAAATCTATAATACTTTTTGCATACCTACTATGTTTAAAGCTCCTTTAAAATATATCATCCAGAAGGGAAGAATTTATCCTGGAAGAACTCAGGTCATTTTATTTGCAGAACTTTAGCAATCTTATGAGAGTGGCTGGTTCTGTATAATAGCCAAGGAAAATTTAATAAATATTGTTCAACCTACAACCTACAACATTCCTTTGTTCTGGTCATATTTACCAAAGTGTCACCCTATAATCATATTCTAAATTGTTTTCCCCATGTACTGAAGGGAGATATAAATGTAAATTCTAATTTTTTTAGGAAAGCACAAAAATATAGTGGAAATAAAGATATATATATATATATATATATATATATATATATATATATATATACATATATATATATAATTAAATTTTGTGTAGGATAAAAATAATGATAGAATAATATAAACAGTTTTACATATAAATATGATCCATTTGGGTGATATGGTTTTGAAAGGAGTTTTCTCCCAAAGCTCATGTGTAAGACAATGCAAGAATGTTCAGAGGTGAAATAATTCAATTATGAGTGCTATAACCTCATTTAATCAATATGTTAATCCTCCTGAATGAATTAATTTCATGTAGGAAGGTAGGGTGTGGATGGAGGGAGTAGATCACTGGTGTGGGGTATTTTGGGGGTTTATATTATGTTCCTGGTGAACAGACCTCTTTTTCTGCTTCTTAGCTGCCATGTCCTAAGCTGTATCCCTCCACCATGGTTTTCTCCTGTGATTTTCTGCCTCCCCTCAGGCACAGAGCCAAAATGCACTTTTCCTCCTTTAAGTTGTAATTGTCAGGTCTTTGATCTCAGTGAAAAAAAAAACTTACTAAAACATTGAGATTGTTCAAAATAATTATCAATTAACTGGAATTGTATCAATTTGTATATGAAACATTTCATATACATAATAAAATATACACATCAATCATTCATGGGAAATTTTGTTTATATCACTCCATATCCACAAGTAAACATAGAAATAAATATAAAAGAAATTATAACTTTTTTTGCCACACTAAATTATTGTTTAGGCCTGATAGAAGCAAGTGGGCATCATATGGAAATCTAAATTTCTACTGAAGAATGTTAGGTAAATGTATTTACTAATACAACTCAATATGCTAAAAATAATACCACTGCCAGATACTGTACTATTACTGAGAAACACTGACTGCTTAATACAAGTCAAGACTGTAGTAAATTTTGGACTCATACAACTATTTTACAAAGTATTTACTATGAATATTCATTTTGTATAGCCTGCAAACTGAGCTGACATGCTAAGTAAGTTAACCTAACTCCAAGATTATAACAATCTGAAATAGACAGAATTTGAATATAGTCTACTGCTATTTACACCTTGAGTTCCTGTCCCCACATCGTACTCCAGAGTTAAGACAAGAACTGCCATTAAGGCAAAACTATCACAAAGAATTTTTCAATATTTTAACTATAATTTAAGTAAATTATCCAAAAGAAAGCTGACAGGCAAATGTAATATGACCAGTGGGAATCACTGTGTGGTAAACAACAGTATAGAACTCTAATGGACAATACAAATCATTATGTTATTTTGTATAATTAATATTTAATTATTTACATCTCAAATCAGTCAACTAATCTGTGAACTATCTGTACTACATTATGTTGGTTATACTGTTTTCAGTGCAGCAAATATTTATTGACTTTACTGATATCACAAGAATTTGGGGTTTCTTTGGTTTAGTGTAAAATAGATATGCTTTCAAAACAGAAAGATGGCAAATTATGTAGTTCGGAGAATAATTGTTCTTTTTTTTAATTCATTCACTCATATGTTCTTCAAACATTTGTTAAATACAGTTATGTACCAAACATTGTACAAGGCAAGTAAATAAGATTTAAATTAAAAGGAAACTGCCCAAGAAATACAATTGAGAAAATAAACAGAACAATGTAATAAATGCTAAAGTAAAACAACAAAAATCCTATGGCAATATAGAGAAACTGAGTATATACAGTGAAACTATTTAGAATCATAGAACTAATTTATCCCCCCCCAACAGTTTCATTTTCTAAGGGATAAACAGTATTTAGACAGCATAAACTTCAGAAGAGATAGAGATAGTATCTCCTTAATTGTGTTTTATAGAATCATAATAAAATTATTTATTATTTTGAAGCAATATTTGTCTTCTCAGCCATTCAGAGAATATTTGTTGGGCTCTGTTATGGGTCATGTTACATGTATAATCAATATATTTAGCTTAGTTGCAAATATGTTCCCTGATCATGTGTATTTGACAAATTCACTAACAAATAGTCCAAATTTCACTATTTTTTTTAAATGGAGATCATGAATGTTAGATGTCAATTCCATATTTTGAGCCAGAAGCAATATTACCACCATATCATCTAGAGATTCAAAATACAATTTTTGAGGCCTGAAGGCAAACTGGCCAATTAATTGCTAGTCACACTGCAAAGCTCATTTTGATAGATCATTTTTATTTCCCATCAGGTCAACCATACCATTTAAATTCATGTTAAAAGGGTGTGACAGAAAAGAACTGAATAAAAAAGTCATGAAAATAAGAAACCTTAATTATGAGAAGTAGCAATTCTTACATGGAATGAGAATCCAAGTAAATAATACTTTCTGATTTGATGATGATTCAAGTTTAAGGAATGAAAAAATACAATAGCAACTCTAAACATAAACATGATACAAACCCCCAAAAGGGTTTAAATTTGTTTTCAAGACCTTTAGGGGCCTAACAGATAACAATCCTATAGGTCGGCCGGAGTGATTACATTTTAGAACAATCTCTTAATTTCACATTCTTGAGAACTGGTGTATCCCCAAATGTGGGAAAATTTCTGGTGTACAGAAGTACCTGTATTCCCTAAGTTAATAAAAAAAAAAAACTACCCTCAAGTTTTTTTCATATTCTAAATATTTATTTTATGTTTTGTTATTCACAATGATACAAAATCTGATTTTACTTAAAAATAAAAGAGACATACAATGAAATCATTAACAGGGCATGTGGTCAATTCTGGGGATTGTATTTTAATATGCAGGAGCTACAGAAAACTGTTCTTGATGGCTATGTTGGACTGTCTGGGACAGAAGTGCTAGAGGTTCCTGGATACACATGGGAATATCCTGTCCATTATGCCTGCTGGAAAAGAATGGTAGATTCTATTGTTGATGCCTGGGAGGGGTGGTGGTGGGGTTGTTTAAAGGTTTTCTAAACTATGACCACTGGTGATCATTTAAGAAATGAAAGCCAGAGTTAGAGGATATGTAAACATTTTCTTGTAGCACAAATATTTGTGATCTTTGTAGAATGATTTTTGATGTATACTTGAGTAAATTAAAGATAACAATCAATTTAAAAAAGTGATCATTAAAAACCCATTTTTAAAATCAGATAAGTTATTTATAATTATGAAATTCATAGAGCCAACTGATATAAGCATATAGGAAAGAAAGACTTTTCTGAAGTGATTGTCATAGATGCCAGCCGTAAAATATCTTAGTAAAAGCTTTCCCACTTTTCCTTCCATAGTGGGAAATCCATGCCCTTGAGTTAAGTATGATGTCACAAAGAATCCTCTTTAAAATTTAAAATCTTTAGAAGCATAACATTAACCCAATGTTCGTTCACACAATATGGAACAGAATATCAGCTTGATTTAATCACAGACTCTAAAATTGAGAGGAACAGTTTATTTAGATGATTAAAAGTATGTGAATGAAACAGTTAGAAAAAAAATCAGTTAAGACACTCCTGGGAGAGATAAACATGAGTTGGGTAGTTGAGGATTTCAGCAGAATAAAAGCATTCAGAAATAAATGAGGCAGACACATAAGGAAGAAACATAAGATTTGCCAAGGAGATGCCAATTAAAAGAACTTATTTTTTTAATCACCCAGGAAAGTGCAGTATAATACAGAATATTCTATAATTGCTGTCAAACATTTTCAAAATTGGCAAATATAATTTTAAAATTTTCTATAAAATAGTATCACTGAAGATAGTGAAATACACTGTGATCTTCCTCATGAAACAATTCACGGCTTATCATCTATATGAATAACTTTATCTAGAATAGTATGTGGTTTATGAACTATTCTCCATAAATCATTTGGGTAATATTCAAATGTACTGACTAGCAAAATACAATGAGCAACTGTAAAGATATAATTACTTGGGATGTTTCTTCTTCTTGTTTTTAATCTTAAAAGGAATCAGGGTCAAATTAATAATGACTGAAGCTCAAAACTTGATATGTAGACATTTTCACTGTTTTTTTTAAGATACAGAGGAAAAGTGCCTCATGTGATTGCTACTGGTCAATATAATACCATTAAAATGTCTTTCATATTATTTTCTACAGTTATTTAGCAGGCAGATTATATTGTAATGTTAATACTAAGGAAACCAACTCTCTTCATGATTAAGAAACATGACATTTGTTATAATTAGTAAGTACTGGATATAACCTGGATTTGAATTTCAAGATTTTCAGATCATTCATGAGAAATTCCCTCTTGATAACTGGAAAATGCTAGCAATCTAAAATCGTGTCACCATCACATTTGACACCTGATTTTAGAATAACTGATTATTAGCCCGACTTTGACAGTTTCATCACATCCTGGTTATTAGTTCACTTATCTCATTTATTACACAACCACTTTATAGTCCAAATGAAGCAAAAAATAATGATAAGAATCAATTCTGCTTTTATCTAACTTTATGTATAAGTAACATTGATTACTGTTGTCTATTTTTATTCATTGTATGTAATGCACTGTTCCAAAGAAGCAATAACCTCTCCCTTATTATTATCTCAAATAGAAAATCATGAAGTTCATTCATCTTTTTTTCAGTAATTCCCTAAATTGAATAATCAAACGTGTCCTTTTCATCAAAAATCTAAAGAATCTGACCTATCCCTGGCTTCATATGTAAAAGACTATGTCTTAATCCAAAGCTATTTGTATTTTCCTTCATTGTACACTGCATTCCAATAATTTCTTAGAGTTAACTTTACAGCCTTTAAAATGTTTCTTGTGTTGGAGCTTGTGTTTTAGTCTCATGTTCTCATTTATCTTGAGACAAATATAAATAATCTGTGCATCAGCAACTGTTTTCTTCTTTCTCACAAGAAGAATTGTTAAGTCTGTAGTTTAGGTGCAAAAAGAGCAGCAGCATAAGGATGCCAAGCCGAAGAGTTAAATGCATGGTTTGCACTGGATTTATCTTTGTATTGGAGCAGATGTTGCAATAGTATCCACACCACAAAATAGTATTGATCTGCTGAATGGTTGCTTATGAGTTTATGATTCACTCACAAGTCAAGGGATCCTTCTTCAAAATCACTTTGCAGTTTTACACATCTATTAAATGATCTTATTACCATCTTAAAAGTGGGTTCAACTTATTACTTTTTGGATTTCTCATCTTTCACAGTGCTTAAACCTATCACGTTGGTACTTTTTAAAAACTATAAGGTTGTAGGTGGTTATAATTTTCCCAGATTTCAGGCAGCATCCTTGCTTTCTTACTAAGGCCTTTCAAATATATGCTCCACTGTTGTCAGAGGAACAACTTGGAGATGCTCTGAAACTGAAAATTTCTAGATGAGAACCAAAAATTTCCATAAACCCCTCCACATGATGCCCACTCTCTAATGCCTTGCCATTTCAACATGCTTATTTGGATTTACCTATCGGGTTGGGATGGCCAGAGTTTACCTTGAAATTCTCTGAAGAATAAAGAAAAAAATTAGGATCTTTTCATAATGAATATTTTGAACTACCCTTAAGAGTTAGCCACTAGAAAACATTACCACTGGGTATATTTTGGAGCCTTTGATGATATCTTCATTACCCTCATAAAATAGCAAACAACCATGGTTTTATCCTCATTGTCTTGATGATAATAGACTATTAAAACAACCGAATTTTTTCCTCTTCAACAGATAACAGAGTAGTTGGTCTATGTTACTTACTTTACCAAAATCAGACATTGGATGTCACTGATAATCTCATTGGTGGAAGAATGGAAGAACAAATAGTGATTCTGCATCATGTGACTCTTTCACCTACTAGGTTGGTAATATATACAATTCTATCCATCATTAACAGTCACAATCCATGGGAGAAATAATTAAACAATAATTAAACAAGATAGGTTAAGCTTTCAGAAAATTTTAAATTTAACCAAAAACTGTAGCCTAATATTCTGTTTTTAACATTTAAACAGGCATAACCCATTATGCAACAGAGCTTTATTTTATGACATAGTTCATCTAAAACTTAAACCATGTATCATATGCTGATTTATTTTGAATATTATATATATATATATATATATATATATATATATATATATATATGTATGAAGAAGCATTATCAGACATTTTTAGGAAAAAGAGTCCAACTCAAAAATTATGTAAGTCCCTATAATTGTCCCCATTCTTTAGAAGTAAAAAAATGATATTCAGAGGTATTAAATGACTTGTTTTAATAACCAATAAGTGATAGAATTGGGATTCTAACATAGATCTGTCCAATTCCAAAGCCTGAACATTTTCCACCCAGAATATTGCATTTCATTCAAAACTTACTTTAAACATAATTACCTAGTGGACTTAATCTATGGAATGACAGTTTAACAGGTTAATGGACATATAATCTTTTATTCACCTATTCAACAATATTATTTGCACTTATTACTCTATTCTTTCTATTAGGTTCAATGCATACAAAAGATAAATGGACCTCATCTTGTTCTTTAAGCCAATTTTGGCGGGATCACTGAAAGAAATATAAGTTGGTCTTGGAAAAAGAGAAAAGTTCAGAAAAGAGCTCCTATCTCAAGTGGGTCTTATGAAATTAAAGTATGTATTAATGGACACTGTTGGCTTTAAGGCTTAATGTGTAATCTTGGAAAATTTCATATCTTTTTTTTCAGGGAAGTTTTAAAGCCCCTTAACTTAAAACAGTAACCATAGAGGTTAAAGGGGCATATTTTCTCAAGCTTACTCATTTTTCAATGTTCCTCTATGTTATACCATTGACACTCTGCCCATGCATAAAAATAGCCTTGAATATGTATATAGGTAGTCTGAAAATGACAACTAACCATATTTGTTGATAAAACACAAATAAACATAAAACATACTTCTGAAAGCTCAAATGCTATTGGGAATCTATGGGAAAAAAAAACACAGAAAATATTTTGTCTGAAGTATTTCTCTTACTTTCATAAAGAATAAAGCAATACACTTTTAGCTCCAAATTGAGAGCATTTGGATAAATTCTCTAAGAACATAGACCAACTACTCAGTTATCATTGGATAAAGTTTCTTTATATATTCTCACCTTTGTAGCACCTGCATGAAAGGATATGAAAACACAATATTGTATAACTATATATGTCCATAGCAGTAAAGTATATTTCCAAGATTTTAAAAATGACAGTAATTATGTTTATGAAATTTGAGAAATATTATGTTGTTGCAATTATTTTTATTGCCAGGATAGGGCACGAGTTATAGTTAAATACACCTCCATGTTTGCTAATGATCCCTTGTAAACACTACTTAATTTTAAAATTATCACTCAACAATAGGTAATTAACCTTCCCTAAATAATCCCTGTGCTAGTATTTCTACTAACTGGAATCATCATAGCCGACTTGAATTTTAACACTAAAATGTATCTAACACTAAAATACATCTTAAAATATTCAAATAGTTTTCTTAATCATACCAAAATGTTAATTCATGGGTCAACATATTTAAAGGAAACCCTAATACAATTTCATTTCAATTATGTTTCTATGTACAATTAATGTCAAACATTAATCCCTTCCCAACATACACTTTGTGTACCTCTTCTCAGGTGAAGTACAAGTGTAAGTCTTAGAATAAATGAAATGGGAACAAAAAAGTATCCAAAACAAACATGGAATAACATATGAAAAGGCTAGTATTTTTTTTATTTTATCTTGTGCTTGTGACTTGATTATCTAGGTGTATAAATTAGATATGGAAGTACAAGTCTATGTTTCAATTTAAAGTCCCTGTACTTGTTAAAGTGCACACTACACTAAGAACCATTGCTGACAGCCAACTTTGACCCTGTCCTTGTGATCTTGGCAACATAATTTGCACCCTGTAGAAATGAAGATAACTTTTTCCTATGACAAGACTGTGTTCGACACTGGTTAATTAGCACACAGATGGCAGGGAAGCTGCCCATTTTACACCCTACTATACAAACCACACATTTATATGCAGCACATATTGCAAAGTGGAATATTTGCACCAGTCATATGGTAGTAATCAGGTCTTCACTTTTGAAAGTTAGAATAAAAGAGAAGGTAATGATTATGAACTTCAAAGTACAGTGCACACAAATAATTGGACAGGCTTCATTGAGAAAAGATAAGGCACAATTTATTGTGCTGTTCTTATAATTTAATTCTTAATTCTTGTAAAAGGGAATGTACATGTGAAATTTATCTAAGATATTCACGAATTTGTGCCAACTTAAATATCAGAATGATTTAAAGGAAAAGTGGAGAAATACCGTATATAATTTTGTAAGAATGCATTTTGAGGGTTTTGTTTGAATACAAGTGTCCAGTGATAAACTCAGCACTTCAAAATCCAGGGGCTTCACTTGAACAACTGACATTAAACAAAACAGCTAGAATCCCTTGCCTAGAGCATTCTATTACCTGCTCTTTACTCCATCCAAAACTTAGACAGGATTATCTCTCAAACTGATGAACAGCTATGAAATGTTTAAATATTTATGCTTTTATAACACATATTCCTGAGTGTAAGGAAATGACTATATGTATGTCTTCAGAAGGGTTCTTCTGAACTATAGGCTATAGGGAAAGTAATGATATAGTAGTAAGAACATGTTGACAATTTCTTTTTATAACTCACTTAATTTCACTGTGATTTGGCTGTGGATAAACAAAACTTGACCAAACTGAAACACACAATATTCAAGTCTGGGTTCTTGGTAAACAAGGCTCTTCTTCATTTTTTAGCTAATATTGCTAATTATTTTTAGTTATATTCTTCTATCTTTACATTTTTTAATTACTGAAAGAAAACATCTGAGAATCCAAAAAAATAACACATACTTTTAAAAAAGATTTTTGGCCTAAGATTCTATTCTTCTTGAAAACATATTTATTTGTTTAACCAAGTTCATACAGAATCTTCCCCAGTATTATGGAATATATTTTTGTGCACTATGCTAACATAAGACCTTGGCAATTTAGTCTAATTGAACTCTTGTTTCTTGATTATACCTAAAGCACCATGTTAAAATCTTCACATTACCTATTTCCAAGTTATATCATTCAAAAAGCTGTATCCAGATAGTGGTATTCCATATTCTAAAAGTTCAAAAATGTGATCTTTACACAATCAAGAAAATCATATTCCTTCTATAGAAATGCATATTAATAACTCCCAATACACTTATATCTTGCTTCGGAAAGACCTTTCTATAAATTTTCCAAGACAACCTTTGGGGGCTGCCTATATCTTCATGCTTCCCTTGCAATGACAATTTTCACTTTGAAGATGTCAAACAAGGAAAGAAAGCATCACATAATTTAGGAGTGAGAATGAATGTGATCCCTGAGCACTGGTCACCCTTGAAGCAGAAAACGTAATGTGCATTCTAGACAAGAAATCTACTGCAGAGGACAAGGACAGGTCTAATAACACCCTAATGTTATAAAGGAATTTTTTTTCAAATATATGTCTAAGTACAAAAAAAGTATATTATAAAATAACAAAGGATTTAGAAAGAGGATCTGCTTCACTAATGATGTAAAGAGCTATCTGGCCATGCAGTGGCACGCGACTCTCATCCCAATGGGTCCAGGAGACAGAGGTGGAGGCAGGAGATGGTAAGTTCAAAGCCAGCCTCAGCAATTTATAGAGGCACTAAGCAACTCAGTGAAACCCTGCCTCTAATAAAATACAAAATAGGGCCAGGGATATTGCTCAGTGGTCGAGTGCCCCTGAGGTCAATCTCTAGTACCACACTCCAAAAAAGATATAGAATGCTGCAAAAGTGTTCCTACCACCAAAAAAATAAAAAATAAGTTGGTTAATCTATAAAATGACAAGTTCTCTCAAACGCTTTGGAAAGGTTTAGTTATCATGTAGTCAAACAACCTGAATCACAAAGAGGGGCAAAACTCTCCAAAGAGATACAGATTATACAAACACAAACTGTTCAGACAACTTAACCATCAAAGTACATGGTCCTACATAAAATGCTCCAGGAAGAGCAGTCAGTCTGGATGGGATTGGCAGCTGTGGGGCACAGGCACAAAACTAGTAGCTCCTTGAATTCTTTTAATGTATGTTAACTGTTGCTGCATTATAATTAAAATGTTGCTGACATATTATAAAAGGCCATCAAGTACAGTATTTCCTGTTTTACTTATTTGGATAAGACATGTTCTATTTTTTTCAAGATAAACTTTTGCTATCATAATCATTGGTAAATGAGAATGAGATGGTATATATGAAAGAGATCTGAAAACATTAATTTCAAATCAGAGACTCACATGTAATCAATCAGTTTGCTGGAAAGTACTATCTTTTTAGAGTTCATAATTATTTTTAGTGATAAATACATATAGACTGTCATTAAGGATTAAAAAAATAATGAAAACAAGAATGAAAATTATATCTTGGAGAAAATAAAGAATATTGATATTTCCTAAGCAACCCTGGAAACTGCAAATTCCAAGTAGGGAAAAGGAGACTAGGCCCTTGGGGCAGGATTTAGATGACAGCAAGAAATGATGTGTGAGGAGAAAGGGAGATGAACAATTTAAACACACATACACAAACACACAAGGTAACAACAAAAAACTAACAGTGTAAAGTTATTTTTAAAAGGAGCAATTAACTTGTACAAGTCAAGCTCATAGATCTATCACAGCTTCTTGAGAACACATAAAAATTAAATTTCCATTGAGAAATACAATTAAAAATAGAAAAAAATGGTGAAGAGACCTTGTTTAATCCAAGTCTCATCTCTGTCAGTGACTTAACTGGCTGTAGCCAAATTTCTCAAGTCTTTAAGATTCAGTTTGCTCACATGAAAATGAGTTCCCAGCATTCTTTTCAGTGAACATATATTTGCATATTGAGCTCTTAAATCAAATGCTGAAAAAGTTAAGTGTGTGCATGAACATTTGTTATCTTTTTGGCAAGAGACAGAACAGTAGAGGAAATTTAGCACTGAATTTATTTCTTCTTGAAGATATCCAAACTTTTATCTATTTCATTGAGTTAACTGGGTTTAAGAAAATAAGTTGTATTTAAGTCTGACAAAGTAATCATTAGAATGGATGTAGTCTGTAGAAGTTGATATAGTTTTAATGAGATCTAAGAAAATTACACACAACTGAAACAGAGTTGATTTGTTCCAAGGTCTATGAAATAAAGAGCTTGTTATTTGTAGAAACCAATTTATATGTAAAAAAGGTTCTTAAAGAAAGGAGAAAGTTTACTCAAGGAAAATAATAAACAAAAGCATTCATTGATATCAAATACTTATAAATTAATTTTATATTCAGTATTCATTTGACAATAAGCATGAAAATGTTTTAAACTTATATCACTGTATTTTTTGCACATAAAAGTTTAAAGTGCAAAAATTCAATAATATCATAAGACCAACAACATGAATCTTTTACCTCTAATTTTACAGTCTTGCTTAATGGACATCTTATACCAAATTCATTTCAATATTTTATAAGCAGCTCAAATTAAACATGTAGGAAATTAAATCTAAGAATTCTTTCTTTTCTATAAGTTTGTTACATTTTAGGATGTAGCATGAGGTCTTACTAAAAATTGGAAAGTTTTTAATGCTTTTCCTTTCTATTAGATGTAATAAAATGGTAAGTTTATTAGTTACAACTTATAAGTTGTTCTAGTAATAATGCATGTGTAAATAAAAGCAAGTAATATGGTATGAAAATCACAATTAATATCTAAGCTATGACTTTTAACATATAGAACATAAAATGAAATATGAAAATTTATTAACCCTAAAGAAATTAGGAAAGAGACAAGATAAAATTTTAAAAATCAGAGGGGCATTATGAAAATCCTATACTAATAAATATAGTAGTTATTTAAATGCCTCAATTAAAGGTAAATGCAACAACACTCTAATTAAAAGGCAGATATTGTCAGAGTAGATAAATAAGAGAGATACAACTGGTTCTTGCCAATATAAGGAACTCATTAAATATGAAGAAATAGACATGTTGAGAGGAAAAGAGAAAAAAGATACAGTATGAAGATCATAAACTTAAAATCCAGACAAAAATATTAAGAGACAATAATGTATAATGAAAATAGGAACAATTAACTTGGAAGTTATAACAACTAGTTATAACTAGTGGTGTGTAAGGATGCAATAACAGAGAAATGCATAAGCAAAACTGTCAGAAGTAATGAGAGAAATAGAAAGAAAATTGGAAATACAAAAATCCCTCTTTCAGCAAATTAACATGTAGATTACAAAAGAATCAATACAGATATACTAGATATAAACAACATTAACATCTTGACCTAATTAACTTATCGAACACTACCAGTAAGCCATGGATACACATTCTTCTCAGGTATATAGGAATGTTCATTAAAATAGAGCACATGCCTGGCCATAAAATTATTAGTAAGGTTTCCAAATACTAATATCTTACAGAATGTATTTATTGATCAAAATAGAAGTTAAGTAGAAATCACTAACAATAAAGTATCCATAAACTATCACAGAAATTTGTAAGTAACAAACTGTTAATTAAGCTTCAAACAAAGAAGTAATCACAGGGAGAAATTTTAAAATATTTTAAATTGGATAATCATAAAAATATACCATATCAGCGATGATTGCATGCTATGAAAAAAATGCTTAAAGAGAATTTATGATTTTGAATGTCTGTATTAGAAAAGGGGAAAAATATGAGGCAATGACCAATTTTATATTTTAATAATAGAAAAGTTCTGAATAGCCCAAAGTAAGTGGCGAAAAAGAAATGATTAAAAACAGAAATAAATGAAATGTAATTCAAATAACAGAATAAATTAATAGTAAAAACTGGTTTGGAAAAATAAATGTATTTGAAACACTCTTTTCAAAAACTAAGAACAAAGCTAAAGAGTGAAACATAAATCAACAAAAAGAAAGAGATACTATTTTGGATCTTGCAGAGAGAAAAAGTAAAATAAAAGGATATTACTAAAGAGTTTAGGCCAGTAATTTTGAAAACCTAGATAAAAATGCATGATTATCTGGGTTAAACATCCACACACAAATTACAAAAACTGAGAAAAAAATCAGAAAATCTCACCATGCCTTTATGTATTATGGAAATTATTTATAACCAAATACCTTTACATCAAGTAAACTGAAGCATAGATTCTCTTTCTCTTGCAAACTCTATGGAACATGAAGGGGGAGAATACCATTCTTAAACACACTCCACAGAAAACAGAATAGATGGCCTGCCAAATGACCTTGATACCATAATTCATTAAAATAATACAAAAACATTACCGACAAATGTCCCTCATGAACACACACATACACAAATATCCTCTACAAAATACTCTCAAGTATTTTGAGAGTATTCTCCAGCAGTATTCTAAAAAGTCAATATATCCTATGTATAAAAAGCCAATTATCCTATGAATTCAAAGTTGATTCAAAACTCTAAAACTTGTAATTTGGCAAAACTTGTAACTTGTCAAAGGAAGCATAAGAATAATATGATCATCTTTCTACATGCAGAAAAAGCTTTTAACAAAACTCAGACCATGTGCCAAAAGTTCTCAGCAAAATAAAAATGAATGTATGTGAAGTGCTTCAATTTTATAAAGACATCTGTTAAGGAACTGGCTAACTTCATACCTAATGGAGAAAGACTGAATGCATTCTTGAATCAAGATAGGGATGTTTGCTCTCATGATATCTACTCAATAATGTGGTGAAGGTCTTAGCTATAATAGTAAGTTAAAGGGTTAAAAAGTACAAAGAGTGAAAAGGAATAATAAATAAATAATTAATAATAAAATAATAAATAAATACATAAATAATAAAACTCACTATTACCAGGTGGCTTTAATATCTGTGTAAAGAAGTCTAAGTACTAAAAATATAATAACTACAATTAATAAGTCAAATGACAAGTTTCAGAATATAAGGCTGATAAAAAGTAGATATTTGTATCAATTAGCAACTTATGCTTTTAAATTATAACTAATATTATTCATAATAGTTCCAAAAACTTAGTATACTTATAAATATAAATCACCAAAAGACAGACAAGACCTTTAGCCAGAAAACTACAAAACTTACTGACAGTTTAAAAGACCTAAATAAATGAATATCAATACTGTGTTCATAGAGAGGAAGCTTAATTTTTGATCTGTATACTAAATGCAATACAAATGAGAAACTCAAGCTTTTTGTAAATAAGAAGGCTGATTCTAAAATTCATATTAAAAGTCAAAGGGTCTCAAGTAGCTAAAATAATTCTGAAGGAGGGACTGGGGTTGTGGCTCAGTGGTAGAGCACTCACCTAGCAGTGTGAGGCGCTGGGTTTGATCCTCAGCACCACATAAAAATAATAAATGAAATAAAGGTATTGTGTAGAACTACAATTAAAATTTTTTTAAAAATAATTTTGAAGGATATAAAACTTAGATTCCATATCCTTCCTGATTTTAGGACATTAATACATTACAAATAAAATGCTGATATGAAACACAGGCACAATGATCAACAGAAGATCAATGGAGAATAACACATGGTCCATTAGGACATATATGGTCAACTGATTTTAAAAAAATCTCAAGATATTTCAATGAGAATAGTTTTTCAAATGAATTGTGCTGGAATAAATAAATACCCATATGAATAAAAGAAAATAATTTCTAAATACTCCATACATGAAATATTTTTATAGACCAAAACTTACAGTTGTAAACTATAATATGCCAAAGAATAAAAACACAATAGGGAATGTTTAAGTCCTGGAGATAGGCAATGACACTAAAAACACTGATCATGATAGAAAGAAAATTAAAAATTATAAATTATCCAAACACATAGACACACACAAAAAGTATTATTCTCATTTTATATATAATTTTACTGAGAAATTCTGAGGAAATATAGTTTCTATTCCTCCAAAATTTATGAAGTCATTGATTTACATAATTACTTTATTACATCAACAGCCTTTCAAATACTTTTAGATTTGAATTAATTTGAGGAAATTTTATATACACTTCAAAAATGGACACAAAAACAACAAGAGCTGGTGAGGTTAAGGAACAACAGGAAGTCCTGCTGAAGGGAATGCAAAACAGCACAGCCACTTTGGAAGAGAGTTCTGCAGTTTCTCATAAAAACTAAACATATTTTTCTCACATAATCCAGGAATCAGGCAATTTACCCAAAAGAAAACCTATATCCACACAACCTGTACACATGCTTATGGCAACTTTAGTCACAAGTTCCCAACATAGAAACAACCAACACATTCTTTACTGAGCAGATGGCTATGTAAATTGGTTGTACTTGCAGACAATGGAATAGTATACTGTGCTTAAAAGAAATAAGCTATGAAGCTATGGAAAGATCTCATGTGGCTTTTGCTAAGTGAAGTTAGCCAATCTGAAAAGCCTAGTTGATTCCAACTATAGTTGGCATATGATATTTTGGAAAAGGTAAAACTATGGAAACAATCCAAACATCAATGGTTGCCAGTGTTTAGGGAGAAAAGAAGGAAGAACAGGTAGAACTCAAAGAAATTCTAGGGCAGTGAAACAATTCTAAATGTATCTTACAGAATGGTGGATAAATGTCATACATTTGTCAAAACCTATAGAATTACAACACCAAGAGAGAGTCATGAACTATGGACTTCTACTTCATCCCTTGTAGCAGATGTACCATTTTCTTGGATGATGATGTTGGTGAGAACCTATTTATGTGGAGGGGAAAAGAATGTACAGCAAACTCTCTGTTCAGTGTTGTTATTGGTTCTTTTTAGTTATAAATAACAGAAGAGTCAATTTTGATATAATTAAACAAGTATGGAACACATCTTATTCTAAAAAGGACCCTAGTCTTATGGATGCCCATATTACTGAGATTCACTACAATACGTTTGTATATGTTTTGCTGTGAATATAGCAATGCTCTAAAAATTAAAATTTATTCTTTAAAAAATCTACAAATGTATGTAGACAACAGATTTTCTAACAAAGGATGTTGTGGAATTGGCATGGAAGGAGGTGGTAGAAATGAACATTTCATTAATTTTACATATAATTTTCCCTGTCTGGCACCCTGTTATCTTAGGAGATGAATATTTTCTGGTTGAGTTTTTACACTGAATCACTTACCACTGTATGTGCTTATTAACAGTCTGGGTATATGCTTATTAACAATTTGCAACTCCCACAAAATATTGCCATATTAATGGTATTCAAAGCAAGAGGACATTTTAAAATGCCAATTATTGAGCCACTATAAAAAGAACTTATTCTTCCAGCAAGTATCTTTAGAAAACAATCTGCTAAGGTATATGAAAAAAAAAATTGAGTATGTTGAAAACAGCTCTGCATGATGCTAAGATTCAATAAGAACAAGATGGGCTGGGGATGTGGCTCAAGTGGTAGCGCACTCGCCTGGCATGCGTGCGGCCCGAGGTTCGATCCTCAGCACCACATACAAACAAAGATGTTGTGTCCGCGGAGAATTAAAATAAATAAATATTTAAAAATTCTCTCTCTCTCTCTCATCTCTTTCTAAAAAAAATTAAAAAATAAGAACAAGAGATTTAGTTACTTATTCATACAGGTTGCCTACCTGATGCCAAACATCCTTTTTGGAGTCTCAAGTCCTCAGTTTTCATCTGAAGGTTAAAACCATTTAACATACTTGCTAATATTTACTTTCTGTTTCATAATATACAAAGTGCTTTAGATACCTCATCTTATTTGAATATTGGATAACTATGTAATATATAATAATTAAGCCTATTTTCCAAGAAAATAATTAAGGTTTTGAAAGAATAGGTGAGTCCCATAATTCAAAATTACTAATCTGAGAAGGGCTCTGTGACGAAAAGGCCACCCACAATGCAAGCCACCAGGAGCCCACAGGTTAAGATCTCAGTTGTTTACCAAGTCCATAAAAGACCCATTTTACATGTTTGTGTGCTCCTGCAGGCAGTTTTGGAAAAGGAGACAATAGTTAATACACTTCACATAATTATTGCTTTTAGAAAACCTGCCCTCTCATCCTTTTTGTTTTTAGTAAAAGGAATGCTCTCTAAAGATAATATAGCCATCCAAATATAAGTGCCTATAACATGAAAGGCTCATTGTCTCCCTGACATTCTGCTTCACTACATCAGAGTTTGAAGAACAATGATGTAAAGCTTTTTCCCCTCTGTGCAACAATCCCAAGGGCAACAATTATCACAAAAAAAGGACCAACATACTTGTTTCTGACATTTTGCCATTATTAATTTATCCCCTGGACAGTTTTGCGTCAAACATTTTGCATTTTTTAACATGAATAACCACTTTCACAGTTGGCAATTTTTTTTTAGTATTAGGAAGTTATAAGAATCTTGGTCTAATATGGGATTCTAGATTTCTGAATTTCTACTTATTTAAATAATCAATTGACATAGCTGGTTCAGAGGACAAATCCTGTAAAAATCATTCTTTTTTTCCCCACATAAAAATCATGTCACATGTATTAGTTATCTATTGAATTCTTCTAAATAATTTCCTGGTTTGTTACTTTAGTGCTTTCTGATATCATGAAATGATACCAAGTTGTATCTTATTTGTTTTTTCCTTCATTTGGGACTTTAATGTAAATTTTAAAAAATATAGAGGGTGTGTGCTTTAAAACAATGTTGGGACTAACATTTAGGTCAATGATGTAGTAGGAAACTTGGTGTTTATTTGAAATGTTTTCCAAATTATTATAAATCCTAAAGAATAAAACATTTTTGGATTTGTTGAGAGCTCTTTTTAAGTAGGTATGTTTCCCTTAATCAAGCTGGTATAGGAGGAATCAAGACAAAGCTTAAGAGATTTTTCTATAACCATTAAATATTTAATTATATTGAACATGGTATTTAAGTATGGATTTTGATGACTTTGAGAGAGCCATTAAAAGGCTGGAAACAGAGCTATAAATTCTATCAAATTATTGACCAATCAGCTCAACAGCATATAAAAGATTCACAGAATTCTCTGGGGTAACAGTTTCCAGAAAAACAATAAACTTTAGTGGGTATCTCAAATGTATGAAAACTGCTACTTAGGAAATAATTTATGACAAACATCAATGCAAAAAATAGTATGTAAACAAATAAAAATTCATATGAAATAAGTTCCTCTTTATAATCTTCTTAATTCTTAACTTGATGGGGGCTAAGCCCTAAGTTATTCAATCAAACATTAATCTAAGTGCTGTCATGAAGGCTTTTTGCAGCTGTGAATTAAGTCCATAATCAGTTAACATTGAGTAAAAGAGGTTATTCTAGATAATCCGGGTGCACCTATTTCAATCAACTGAAAAGCAGGGCTGAAGCTTCTCTGAGAAAAGAAAAAATTCTCTTTTTGAATAGCAGCTTCTCCAGCATCTGAAATTTCTAGTCTGCCGTTTCTGTAGCCTACCCTACATATTTCTGATCTTCTTTTTTAGTCTCCATAGTCAGGTGATAGAATTCCATGAAATAAATCTCCAAATATGTATCTCAGGCTGATAATACTTCTCTGGTTTAACCTTGATACAAGGCTATAGGATAAAATTCAGGTAAAGTATACAACACATTTTAACAGTTGGTTTTGTTTTGTCTTATTGTTTTTTGTTTGTTTGTTTTAGTCTAAGCTCTGGGATGGTGGGGGCAATTTTATCTTCTGCAATGGTATATTATTTAATATATAATTTGAAGAATAGTGAAAAGTAAAGTTATCTACTCTTTGGTGGGGAGAAAAGGAAGCCAAGGCAAGAATATGCAACCTCATTCTGAGAGTGTTTCAGGTCAAAGGATGTTCTTATTAAAAGACATCTCCATTAAGAAAAGGAACTGGCTGAAGTGATTTAGTCAATGTATGTGGATAGTCCTTGACAGGGCAAGAATTCAAAATGGTTTTGAGAAAAATCTTAGGCCAAGAGGAGAAAGATTGTTTGGGCAGAGAAAAACTGAACTTGATAGGGAGAGTTGTACGGAGCATGGTGACTTGTGGCAAATGTAAGGTGGGTAACAAATTGGGACAACAAAAAAATGAGATAGCCAAAGGGAAGACTGATAGAAAATGGAACTAAGTGCTTTAAAATGAAAAAGTATACTTTTTGAAAAAATAATCTTTAAACTTCAGGCAGGAAAGTTGTTAAAAAATGCAGTTTCCTGTGCTCTGCCTTTAGAAATTCTGATTCATATGCCTGGAGCAGGGCCCAGAAATCCTCAGATTTTAAGCAAATGCCATTGATGATTCCGGTGCAAGATGCTCAATGAAAAATCATAGCTTGATAGTTTCTGTTTTTATTTGACTAGAAATCTCAGGGAAAACATGGTATCTCTCATAAATTTTCAAATGTTCACCTGTATTTATTATCTTTGACGATTATTTTTGCATTCTTTCACTTTCCTAAAAACATATTTTTGGTCTTCCCATAAACTTCTCTCTCTACCCTTTGGGATTTACAACAAACAAAAGAGCCATGGAATGAAGAAAACTCATAAAGAAATGACACAATGATTTTACCTTTCATAAATTTAAAACAGCCCAACATTAGAGAATCAGAATACAGAGGACACATTCACAAACCAGGTTGGTTTCTGAATCATCTTTTGAATGATGAGTAGGTATAAACACATATAAAGTGGGTTACAAAGTCACCTCTAATCTATCCATGTTGGGTTTGCAAGCATTATCAGTAACATTAGATAAAGCTTTTACAGAGATTATATAAAGAATCCACAAAAAGGAAACAAAGTAAAGGAAAACAACTCTGAAAGTTATTATAGCCATCAGGTTCTAATGAAACTACATGAAAAGACAGAAAATAAATAAATCCCACAAACAGTTCTGAAAGAGCATTACATCAACTATAAAACTTCAGAGTTCAGTATAAGTAATAACAATAACCAGTGAATAAAACACAAACAAAAACATCTGTACTTTTCTTATTGGTTAAATGCTTTTTTCCTCTTAACATATTCTTCAAGGATTTTAAAAATCAGCATCTATAATATTTAAAAGAATAATTCAGATATGCAAAGCCTCTGGGTGTTAGCACTAATGCTTATATATTTCATATTGTTTCTGTAAAGAGGCAAACATTTTTTATTATAAAATTTTATACTTTATACCTAACAATTTGAAAATATAGGGGACAGAAATTTTCCACAATTTAATGTTACAAAAAGCCTTTTTTTGTTGTTGTTGTCTGCATTGTAAATTCAGGAAACTAATACTGTTCAGAATAGAAAACATATGGGTTTTTATCTGATATATTTTCTAAACGTGGGTCAATAATGCTAAATTTGACAAGGATTCTAGATAGGCCTTAATAATTGTATTGTATGTTTTGTAGGTATGTATTTACTTAACAGTAAAAATGTAAGATAATTATATCAAAATATCATTTTACTCCCTCCCTCCATTTTCACATACAAGTATTGAACTTGCTAAGTTCCATCATAGCTCCCTCACCCTACTCCATTGTGTCCCTGACACTACCTCACAGGCATACTGGTGTCATAGGTTCCCAGTTTTCTTTGGTTGATCTTCTACTCTACCTATTTTGGATCACAATCAAAGGCTTTATATAATAATGTAGAAAGTTTTCCTTATCTCTTAACAGAAAATTTTAATTAAAAGAAAACTTTAACCATTTGTATTTTCATATGTTGGGTTTGTTTCTATATAACATCTAAAACTATCATATAAATAACTCCCATAACTTAATTCCAAACAGAAGGAGCTTCCATAAACGGTTACTTTTAATCATGAAAATCAGCAGCTGTATAACTGGACTATCATTAAGAGCTTTCATATTTTGTGAAAATTACAAGTATATCTGTACACATAAAATGCTTGAATTTTAATGTATAAGAAATGATCAGTACATTTCTGAATTTTCCACAATCACTGCCAACACAATTTTTTTGAATAATCATGCTGATTAGACTTCTCAGATATCACAGAATAGCAATTAGTATGAAAAGAGTAAAACAGACACTAGACATACTCTCCCATTATTTATTATGTAGAGTTCATTTCTTTAATTGCATAGAGGATATTCTTCATATTGTCACTTATTTTATGGTCTGATGGGAGATGATTTTTCTGATAAGGTCCCTAGGGCTTTCTATCTGACACATAGTATTTCTATGATTTGTATCATTTGAAGAATTCCCCCAACAAATCAGAGCTCATCATTTGAAACAGCATTCTGTGTAAATGAAAAGTGTTTTGTTGTTTTTTTTTTTTAGATGCGGTACTAATGAAATGAATAATTAATTTGCACAAAACTGTTGTAAGGTAATGATATTTCTGAAATTTCCGTGAAGTGAAAGACTTAAGTTGAAGATGTTAAATGGAGTTGCACTGCCATGAATTTTATTGTCTGAAGTCAAATGGTCTGAGAATAAACCAAACACAGATATATTTTAAATTAAATTGTTATATTGGAAACTAATAAAAATATAGAGTAAGTGATGTATATCAAGAGAGGGGAATTAGTGTTTCATAAATTTTAATATGAAGAAATGTTTTCGTTTGTTCTTCCAATCAATGATAGGAATGGATGTACATTGTAAAATAATTAATTCAATTTTCTACTAATTAATTCCCTTGTTCCCAGTCTATTGCTCTATCCATTAAACTCCATGGTTAACAGTTTTTGAAATATGTAAGATAATTATGCAAGTCTGTATTTGACAAGATTTTCTTTAGGTTGTGCTCATTTAATTTGGGGGATTAACCAAAGATTTATTTTTTATTTTTATTTTTTTATTTTAGATGTTTTTCAAAATTAAAAGAATATCCCTTTGGATTCAACTGTTAAAACAAAGATCTGTATTTGCTGTTTTGCCCACCATAATTAAATCAATCAACAATGAAATTGGGTAATTTTGTGATCATTATTGATTTTATATCCTGCTACTTTGCTGAATTCATTTATTAATTCTAGAAATTTTCTGGTGGAGTTTTTTTTTTTTTTTTGGATCTTGTAACTATAGAATCATGTCATTAGCAAATAATGAGAGTTTGAGTTCTTATTTCCTATTCATATCCTTTAATTTCTTTCATCTAATTTCTCTGGCTAGAGTTTCAAAGCCTATGTTGAATAGAAGTTGTGAAAGAGAGCATCTTTTTCTTGTTCTAGCACTTTCCTTTACCACACTCTTCTACCATGATGTTCTGATTAGAATCCTAAATGCAGATAAATAGAAATGCATTTGATTTATGAGTTATTGATTTTATATACTGCTACTTTGCTGAATTCATTTATTAATTCTAAAAGTTTTCTGGAACACTATTTTTTGGATCCTCTAAGTATAGAATCATGTCATTAGCAAATAATGAGAGTTGAGTTCTTCTTTTCATATCCCTTTAATTTCTTTCATCTGTCTAATTGCTCTGGCTAGAGTTTCAAAGCCTATGTTGAATAGAAGTTGTGAAAGAGGGCATCCCTGTCTTGTTCTAGCACTTTCCTTTACCATCTTTTCTACCATGATGTTCTGATTAGAATCCTAAATGTAGTCCCAGGGAATGGAGGGCCACCATCTGTCCACTGAGACCTCTGAAACCATGAACCCCCCAAATAAACTTTTACTCCTTAAGCTGTTGTTCCTGTCAAATCTTTTGGTTGGAGCAACAAAAAGCTGACTAAAAACACAATCAACATGAATAGCCTTTAAATATAAATTTAGCATGATCAGGTTGATGCTTAACATTTCTTGAAATGAACTTTTGCTCATTCATTTTAACATATATTATGTTTCATTCATGACTGAGGATTTTATTGTATTTTTTTATCTTGTATTCTATAGCATTGCTATGAGAATATTCTAATTGTGATCATTTAAGTAAGATAACTTATCTCTATCTCAAGAATTCCCCAGCCATACTTTGGGTGGAGAACCATAGGTCACAGATAGTGAGGGACACTCAGTTCTGTACCTTCTGCTGTGGAAGATCAAGAGAACAAAGCCAAGCTGATTTTGAGGCCAGAAATAGCATAAAAACAATGCAAGACTGATAGACAAAAACATAGGGAGGGTCTAGAAATCATGAATTAAGAAATTTTCCTTGAGAAAAATTAAATGTACAGAAATGGTTGCAAAATACTATGGGATTGCTAAGGTTCCCAAGTATGGATAAAACATCTAGTTTGTTGAAAGGCTAGCAGATAGTAGTAAAGAGGAGAAAATAAATAGGAAACTAAAGGGAAGTGAGTATTTTGAGACTAGGATGTTTGGCATATCCATGAAATAGCAGTGAAGTTTGAGGAGTTATGTTCCTTTTAAAATTCATAATAAAAAGTGCATTTTTGCATAATTTGAACATTAAAAGATAAGAGACAATGACTTTTCATTATTCTGTGAGCATCTGGCCATTTCCTACAGTCTGATGAGCTCTTCCTTTTCTTGTTTTGATGATCTGTCAGGATATGCATTAGGCCAAAGTACAAATAAAGTCATTATCAATCTGTATGTGTGGTGGCAGATGTCTCTATTCATCACTATTTCTACAGTTTTAAATGACAATCAAACATTCATTTTTAAAAAACATCTTCTGTACTGAAGGTGACAGTGTAAAATTTCAATCTCAAAAAAGTAACAGGATTTTCTAATGAGATACATCAATCTGCAAATGAAATAACCTACCACATTCTGATATTTTATAGTTACATGGAAGAGATTGTAAGATATGAGATTTCCTAGATAAAACTCAATATCTCAGTTAATTAAGAAGAATACAAAATGAACTCTTGAAAACTTTTGAAAGGTATTACATCAGAATAGTTGTTGAAAGAAAAAGAGGCATTGGTTAAGAAAAGGAAGTTTCGTAGGAAAGTACAATAAAATCAATGTGAGAGATAATGAAAATTTATCAATTACTAAACATAAACTTGTATCTTAAGAAAATAATAAGACTATTTTGAATGAACACTGCAGTTAATTCTGTATCATAAGAAACATATATTCAAGGATTAAGTTTTCAAAAATAATTAACATGCTCAATACATAGACTAATCTCAGTTTCATAATTATACACTGATATTTCTGAAATTCATTCAACATAAATGGTGTCAATATATTACTATATTTTTATTTGTAATAAAAGAAATATAAGCCATAAATGCACTAAATTAGTAATATAATGTATTTGTGTGTGTGTGTGTGTGCATGTGTGTATGTGTATTTGACCCATATAAGTAATTATAATTGCTCTTTCTAAACTCAGGTTTTGCTTATAATTTCAAGTCTGACATCTTTATTTTCTCTTCCCATTACTATACCCACATTCAGCTTTAATGTAAATACCTGCAAAAGTAAGATCTCTGATTGCTTAACACTAATGTGAGAAGCTTGTCCAAATATATGCCTTGACCCTTGCTCTGGGGTAGACACTCATATAACTCTCACACTACATTTAGTAAAGTCAGACAAAGGTCATAAATAAGGAGACTGGTATTAAGATAAAATAATAATTATTAATTATTCATAATGATGCAGTGTTTTAAAAATATGCAATTATAAAATGAGTCACTATTACAATACTTCATTAGATATGTAGATTTGTATCTTAGATCTAAGTATTCACAGAGAAACACAGATCCTGCAGATATCTACCTACCTTCCTACATACTTATCTACCAACCATTTATTTATCTATAAAATGAGAAAAATCCACCTGGAAAAATATGTCACACAGAGAAGTGGGAAATTTATTCAGAATCTGTGGCTCATAGAACTGTACAATATTTAAATCTCTTGCTCTTCTAAATCAAGTAGTGTGTCAAGCTCTGAGAAAAAAAATAAAAGTTCAGTTCCTGCCAAAATTAGACATAGTTAATTATTGAGAATGACAACCAATGTCTTCAAGTGTCATCCATTATTTAAGGAGGTTTCCAAATGAGAAGCACTTTGATTCTAATAGGAAACTTCTTTGATGTTTGCACACTGCTTCACAGAAAAGCAGCCAATATAACAATCGCAGTAACAATTCCCCTTGGAAAGCAATTCCATGGATAAAAGACTCAATATCCAGGGCCTGCCCATTGGTAATAGCTGGAGTGCAGAAAATATCCCTTGTGTACCATCCAGCTCAGCTGCCTTGAGGTCCCTCTGCTGTCTATTCACTGACTTTGTAAGTCCTTATTTCTCATCTTTTCCCCCCAAATAGCTTCCCCATTCTTGATTTAAACTCTAATTACCAAAGTCATTAAAAATGCATAGACCTTTACATTCCTGTCAATTGTTTTTGCCTTTGTAATTTGATTCCACAATTTAGAACAGGTGCTATATAATACATTAAGACATTAACTGACTTGTTCAATGTCATTATATTTGAGATAACTTCTTTCTGATTCCAAATCCCTTAGTACTCCCACATGGATTGATGAACAAAATGTTTAGTTTCAAGTGAAACAATAAAAATCTGTCCAGCTTCTGCTGACAAACTTTTCCCCAACCAGCTCCTGATACATCTAGGTCTTTGACTCATTGATCTTTACTGCATTGGGCTTACAGATAATGAATGTTATGCTTAGATCAAATAATTTGGTGGAAATCTTACATATATCCTGGCAGTTCAGTACCAGAATTCTTCTTTTTAGCTTTTAATTCCTGGATCATCTTCATATTTGCAAGTCACTAATATTATGGTCTGCTAATTGTAATCACATTGTAGTACCTGTAGTGTACACCGAATGCACTGGGACAATGGTTAACAAATGCTCTGTTTCATAACCAATATCTGAACACATGGAGTACAGGTTATTCAGAGATTTGGGTTTTATATTGTATTTGAAGGCCTGAATTCACTCTTTCTGTTCTACTCAGGATTGGATCTCTTTTTCCCTGAGAATATTGAGCTCAAAATATTTCCTGAATCAACACTGTCAAGTTATATGCAGGGGAAGGAGTCCAGAGCCACACTACCGAGGTGGGAATCCTATTCCTCTAGTAAACTAACTTTGTGACCCTGGAAAAACTATACAATCACAGCGTTCCTCATTTTCTCATTCATTGCAGGGAGTCTTTAGTAGTATTTTCTTAACAAGAATGATGTGATGATTAAAAAGTTAATGTATGTCTTAGTTTTTGTGGGCGACTATAACAAAATAGTTAGCTGCTTTTATAAACAACAGTAATTTTTATGTTCTAGTCCTAGAGGCTGAAAAGTCCAAGTGAAAAATGCAGGCAAATTTTGAAGTTAGATGAGGGCCCTCTTACTGTTTCATAGATGGAAATTTCTTATTGCATCCTCACATGATAAAAGCAATGAACATGAGCTCCTTGGAGTGTCTGTTGAAAGGACATTAATTCCATTCTTTGGGTTCCTCCCATATGACTTAATGACTTCTCAAAAGGGCCCATCTTTTTGAAAGTTAGGGTTTCAGCATATTTTGAGGTTATAATACATTCAAACATAGTAATGTATGTAAAATATTTAAAATCATGTCTGTTATGTGAAGATCTTTAAATAAGAATTAATTTTTATAATATTCCTCTTTTTCTCATTTAAACTGAAATACAGCTGTGATGTATGTTATCTGGTGATAACAGGCTTATTCCATAACTCTTTGTTTTAATGAGAAGCTCTGGAAATCAATATGTGAGAAAGCAAAAACAATAACAAAAAGACAGTAGTGGTCATTTCCATGACTATTTCAGTATACCAGAAAAGTCAGTTTTGAGGCGGTCAGGATGAGTCAGGGCCTGCCATCCTCTAAAGTCACAAATGTTCGGTTTATGCTCCATAGTTTCCACTTTTCTCCAATGCAGAAATATCTGAAACTTTGCATGTGAACATTTCCAATTTGGGGAGTTACTTCTATCTCAGCTCTCTGAATTGATTTATCTTTAAACATCAGAAAATTATATTTTAATATAATTTTAATATGTAATTTGCCATTGTTCTAAAAGGATTCACATTTGGGTTTTAAAAAATTAAAATTTTTTCAAATATAATTTGGAGATCAGTTAATATTACCTTTTATGTGATCAGGATTAGAAATTTAAAGGATATGAAGCTTGAGACAACAAAATAAAGAATTAAAAAATTTATGTGACAGAGTTTTAAAACTATATGGAAAAGCATGTTTTGAAAAACCAAAAGTATCAACCTAGCAAACTTTCTTGTAAGATATATACAGGCAAAGGTTAGCAGTCTGAATATAAAAAAAAATTGCATACACATGAAAAAAAGACATACAAAAAATAAAAATAATCTAATTAAAGGATAAGAAGTTGACCAAAGAATATATATGAGAAGCATAAAGTATATTTGACCTCATTAATAATGAAACATATTCCAGGTAAATTAATAATTAAATATCATTTTCTTCCATCATACCTCATAACCTAAACAAACTCTTTTAAAAACATATATTTAGATGCCAGCAATATTCATGTTTATTATTGTCTTATCAAAGCCTGCATTATTGGCTTTTGTGAATTTTGAACAAGAAAGGGAAAAGGCTTCAATCAAGAAAAAATATTTAAAATTTTTACATATTTTTACTCTAAGATCTGGAATAGATCAAGAATGTCTATTTTCACTACTTCCAATCAACACTGTACTAAAGTTCTAACCAAAGCAATTGGACAAGGAAAAGTAATGAAAGGCATTCTAGTTGGAAAGAAAAAAGTGATCTCTTTTCTTAGAATACAGGGACTTATATATAAAAAATCCACAAAATTTAGTAGAGCTGGTTTTTAGAGACCAGTCAGTCCTGAAACTGAACTATAAATAGCATTTTGGGTGAGAAAGGACCTATCAGCAATAGTAAAAACACTTAAAAGAAAATTTAAAAGGGAGACTATGAGCAGGCTATAAATGTGGCTCAGTTGATAGAGTACTTACCTAGAATGTATGAAGTCATGGGTTCAATCCCCAATACTACCCACACAAATAATAGTAATATAAGGCAGACTATGATAGCATAAATCTGTATACATGGTAAATTGAAAAGGAGGAGGGTTTAGGAGAGGATGGAGAATGAAAGGAAGAGAGAGTTATAGGATTACTACATACACTTTAGAGAGAACAGTTTTTTTAGAGCAGATCATCTACTGGAAAATAATGTTGAAAATCTAGTGAGGCCAGACTGGAAGAAAAAAAGAGTTTAGAGAAATGAAAGAACAGAAAGAAAACAGTGAGAAATCAAGGATATGGAGAAAATTCTATCAGCAACTTCCCATTGTAAAAGGGTAATGATATGAAAACAATACATGCACCTGCTAAGTGGGTGATCATTGAGCTGATCAGATCCCAACATACAGCAATTCCCATCCTATTAGATTCAGGCAGTCAGTATTAGGTGGAACATCTACGTTTAAAGTGCTAGTTTTAACTCTTGAATAATTTTAGAAAGTTTGGCTATTTAAGTCTTTTCAAGTGAATTAGGCAATATATTTTTTCTGGAATATTATCTCAACTGTGTTAATATTGACTTCAGCTATTTGATATCTGTGACCTGAGGTGCAATATTATCATTTCACTTTTACAAATGATGAAGTCTCTTTATAGATGTGCAGTCCAGTATGTGGTATAAGCAAAAGTGTTTCTGTCACCCTGAGTGAATTGCAGGCTTATACAAACATTTCACAATTATCTATGAGATGAGAACCACATGGTACTTGCTTCTTAATAGAATTCAAAGTGCAAAAAAAAATCAATTGTGTTAATAACATTCAGCAGTTGCATTTTAATAACCCAAGTCACAATGACACTTAAAAAATCACTTTCTATTTATTGCTATAACTTAAAATGGCCTTATTTTAATAAGCTAGACAGAGGTATTCATAAAATAAGAGACAAATTATTCTACTAATTGGAATTCTTATTAAAATCCTCAGATAATTGCAAATTCACACATACATTGCTCTTACTTAAGTGGTGACACTTAAGTGGTGACATTTAAGTGGTGAAAAGACATTGGGAGGATAATCTTTCCCAGATATTAATAACCTGCCAAGGTCTTATAGGAAAGGATGACCAATTTGTCACCAAACTCAATCTCCCCCAGACACCCAGGTTCTCCTACATTTCTGGGTTTTCCTGGTTGGCTGATGTGGTCATATGAGCAGAAATGAAACTTCTAGGCCTGATCTTTAAAGTCTACAGTTGCAAACTTCCCCTTGTTTTTTCATCCATCCCTTAATTGAACAGATGGAACTTCTAGAGATAAGATTAAGTGTGGAGCTAGATAGGATAAAGAGACTATATATACCCAGGATACTTTTTATAACAAGTACTACCCCTGAACAAATGTCACACAAACACAAAAAAATTAAGTAGATGAATTTATGAGGTTGTGTTGTGCATTATTTAAGCTGCCTAACTTTGTTTTCCCTGAATCAGGAGGTATACCTTTTATTTAAAGAGGTACTTGTTGAAGTCTGCCTTAGCATGTGAATAACTTGAGTTGGAAGTCTGCTTTTTTGTAAAATTTGGATGAACTCAGAGGGTTCTCTGTTTCCTTCCAGAGTCAAGATTCTGTGACATCTTATAAATTTAGGATTCGAATTAGAAATTTTTGATGGAAGTTACTTTATGAAAGCTTTTCTAAGTAAACTATATTTAGTCTAGTTGTCATCTTGCACATATATATTACTCCTTTAAGTTTTCCACTTTATAATACAGGATATTGATGAAACAATACTGGAATGTAGAAATACGAAAATAATATTTCAACATAATACCTTTCCTTGCCTTAAAATGTCTAGATATATAAAACATCTATTCCATGAGAGAAATAAATATAAACGGAATAATATCATTCTCCAGGAAAGTTTTAATTCTTTATTTTCAAAAACTATCCCATAAAAATTAATGATCAATTATAAAATATGACACTCAGGTGAAACTTAAAGAAATGTGTAAAAGGAATCACCCATTAAGTAAAATGCTACGATTGCTCTATTGCCTTGGCCATGAAAACCAAAATAATAATAATCATTATCCAATAAAGAAAATGGATATTCAAATTATTCCAATTTCCCTTTACTTCTAGAGGAAATAAAACAATACTTGATATCATAAAGTCAACATCAATTTAAATTCAGGTGTTAATTATAATTTAAGAAATAATTGGATCTGTAGCAGTGTTAAAAAAAATATATTCCCCAACTTTTTGTCCTCTCAGCTTCCAAATTAAACTTTCTCCAAAGGGACTATGAAATATTTCTTTATTTTGTATGTATAAACTGGTCTTGTTTCTTTTTGTTTGTTTCTTTGTTTATTTGGTTACTAGAGATTGAACCCAGAGGCACTTTTCTATGGAACCACATCCCCAGCCCTTTTTATTTTTATGTTTTTGAAATAGAGTCTAGCTAAGTTGCTTAAGCCCTCACTAAGTTGCTGAGGCTGGCCTTGAACTTGAGATCCCTTTGCCTCAGTCCCCAAGCCATTGAGATAACAGTCATGCACAACCATGCCCAATTTGTTCATTCTTGGTTTAAGGTTTAATCTTTGATGAACTCAACCCTCATTATTTAGTCTTTCTGCTGAGGAATTCTTGAGATAGAGATATGTTATCTTACTTAAATGATCACAATTAGAACATTCACTTAGCAGTGCTAGAGAATACAAGATAAAAAAAATTTGCAATAAAATCCTCAGTCATGAATAAAATGTAACATATGTTAAAATAAATGTGTAGAACAAGTTAATTTTAAGAAATGTTAAGCATCTACCTGATCACTCACTCTGAATTTATATTTAAAGGCTAATCATGTTGATTGTTCTTTTAGTCAGCTTTTTGTTGCTCCAACCAAAAGATCTGGCAGAAACAACAACTTCAGGAGTAAAAGTTTATTTGGGGGTTCTTGGTTCCAGAGGTCTCAGTGGACAGGTGGTAGCCCTCCATTCCCAGGGACTACATTTAGGATTCTAATTAGAACATCATGGTAGAAGAGCATGGTAAAGGAAAGTGCTAGAACAAGACAGGGATACCCTCTTTTACAACTTCTATTCAACAGTCACTGAAACTCTAGCCAGAACAATTAAACAGATGAAAGAAATTAAAGGGATATGAAAAGAAGAAGTCAACTCTCATTATTTTCTGATGACATGATTCTATACTTAGAGGATCCAAAAAATACTCCACCAGAAAACTTCTGGAATTAATAAATGAATTCAGTAAAGTAGCAGTATATAAAATCAATAACTCAAAAATAAAATGCATTTCTATATGTCATTGATGAATTCTCTGAAAGAGAAATAAGTATAAATATCACATTCACATTAGCTTCAACAAAATAAAATAAAATACTTGGGAATTAATTTAACAAAAGAGGTGAAATACCTCTAAAATGAACTACAGAACACTAAAGAAAGAAAATGAAGACAATCTTAAAAAATGAAAAGATCTCCCATGCTCTTTGATAGGCAAAATTAATATTATTAAAATGGTCATACTACTCAAAGTACTATACAGATTGAATGCAATTCCAATTAAAATCCCAACATTATTTTTTTTTCTTTTTTTTCCATTTTTTTATTGATTGTTCAAAACATTACAGAGCTCATGATATATCATCTTTCATACATTTGACTCAATTGGGTTTTGAACTCCCAAATACATAATGCAGACTCACTTCTGTTACATACTCACATTTTTACATAATGGCATATTAGTGACTGTTGTATTCTGCTACCTTTCCTATCCCCTACTATTCCCCCTCCCCTCCCCTCCCCTTCCATCTTCCCTCTCTACCTCCTCTGTACTTATAGAAATAGAAAAGGTAATCATGAAATTTATTTGGAAAAATAAGAGATCCAGAATAAGCCAAAGCAATCCTTAGCAAGAAGAGTGAAGCAGTAGGCATCACAATACCAGACCTCAAGCTATACTATAAAGCTATAGTAACAAAAACTGTATGGTATTAACAAAAAATAGGTATGTAGACCAATAGTACAGAATGTAAGACACAAAGACAAACCTATATAAATACAGTTATCTCATACTAGAAAAGGCACCACAAACATACATTGAGGGAAAGATAGCCTCTTCAACAAAAAGTACTGGGAAAGCTGGAAATCCATATGCAGCAAAATGAAACTGAATCCCCATGTCTTTCCATTCACAAAACTTAACTCAAAGTGGATCAAGGACCTAAGAATTAGAAGAGAGACCCCACATATAACAGAGGAAAAAATAGGCCCAAATCTCCATCACGTAGGATTAGTCCCTGACTTCCTTAACAGGAATAAAGCACAAGACATAAAATCAAGAATCAATGAGGTGAACAGAGAGCCTATATTTTGGGAGCAAATTTTTGCCACACAAATATCAGAGCACTAATCTCCAGGATATACAAAGAACTCAAAAAACTTAATACCAAAATTAGAAATAACCCAATCAATAAATGGGCTAAGGAGCTGAACAGACACTCTCAGAAGATATAAATCTATCAAAAATATATGAAAAATGTTCAACATCTCTAGTAATTAAAGAAATACAAATCCAATCTACTCTAAGATTTTGTCTCATGCCAGTTAGAATGGCAGTTATCAAGAATACAAATGACGATAAGTGTTGGTGAGGATGTGGGGGAAAAGGCACATTCATCCCATTGCTGGTGGGACTGCAAATTGGTACAATCCATCAACATCAATGTTTATAGCAGCTCAATTCACAATAGCTAAACTGTGGAAGCAACCCAGATGTCCTGAATGGATAAAGAAACTGTGGTATCTATACACAATGGAGTATTACTCAGTGATATTGTGAATAAGAGAATAAAATTATGGCATTTGCAGGTAAATGGGTGGAGGTGGAGAATGTTGTGCTAAGTTTAGTAAGCCAATCCTCCCAAATCAAAGGCTGAATATTCTCTCTGAAAAGCAGATGTTGATCCATAATGGGGAGGAAGTATGGAAAAAAATGAAGGAACTGTGTTGGGAAAAGTGGAAGGAGTGAAGGGGAGTGAGATGGGGGCAGGAAAGATGGTGGAATGAGATGGACGTCTTTATCCTAGGTACATATGTGACTGCACATATGGTGCAATGCTCCATCATGTGCAACCAGAGAAATGGAAAAAGTTGTGCTACAATGTATATAGTGAATTCAAATGCATTATACTGTCATATATACCTAATTAGAATAAATAAATAAATAATTTTTTAAAAACTGAAAAAAAATAAATAAAAAGGAATGTGGCCCAGAATATCACACCAGGAAGCAGAAAGAAGCTCTACTCACCAGTCACAAAATACATACTTCAAAGTCATGCCCTAAATGCCTACCTCTTTCAGCCATACCCTACTAGGCTTTAGTTACCACTCAGTTAATCCTATTCAAGGGATTAATTCACTGATTGGATTATGGCTCTTATAACCCAATCATATCACCTCTGAATGTTCTTGAATTGTCTCACATATGAGCTTCTGCGACATACCCGATATCTGAACCATAACAAATGCATAAGAATGAAAGAGATCCTAAAATATTTCTTATTATTTATAATACAAATGTATATTATTTTATTTCATACAATTAGACAATTTGAAATACTTCGTTGTTTGGGGATAGATTAGCATCAAATTCAAAGTCTTGAAGGAGACTTCAGTTAAACCCCTATCATATCCCACATTATTTATAAGATCAGTTGATTGTTTGAGCTAATCCAATTGTCACTAAATAACTTAAATGGAAAGTTGGGATGCAATTCTAAAAATTATGTATAGAAGAAGCAATTTTCTCAGGTGGTTCCATGTGATATAACACAAGAAATCAAACGTTTAGTCAAACTCTGATTTGCAAATTATTCCCACATTTCATATTAAATGAAAAAGCTGATTTCTGGATAATAAAGTCAAGATTATTTTATAATTAGCTTGAACTCTAGCAAATACATGAAAATAGAATGTTGTAAATATATGTATTTCAAATCTCAAAGTAAAAATCTATACTAAATCTAAGATGAATCTCATGTACTAAGAGGAAGAAAGGTGATGATTTCATAAGCTTTTATATTCTCACAGGCTTTTGAACTTTTTTACTTCATCTCACAAGAAAAAATACTGTTTTTACAGAAACCAGGATATTCTGTTTAATCTTCTGCTGTTATATTCCATTCTACTTCTTTCCATTGCATTTACATTTATTTGAAAGTCCAGTATGGATATGTAAAACAATTTTTAAAACATAAAAAAATCATTCAAAGAATTTAAGAGCTAAAATATTCAAATCTTTCTCCATAATTTAAAAAGACTTACTGAATTTCTCTATCTTCATTAAAATTTGGTCTCTTTTAAAACAAATCTAACATTGTTTTATTAGTAGTTTTTGGTAAAAATCTTAGCTTCATAATTTCCTGAAAAATCTATTAAGAAAAAAAAATCTTTCCAGAGGAAGTCCTGAATAGGCCACATTTATAAATTTTTTTATTCATATATTTTATTCTTGTGTCATACCTTAGTTTCACTTCAAATTACTATGCCCAAACTGGAAAGATGACAATCTCTAAGTACTAAAATTTTAAAATTAGAATGACAAGCTAGAGAGCAAATCTAGGAATAAAAATCTCAATGGATTTCTGCCAACAGAATTAGTTCCAAAAGAAAAAAAAATTAACCTCCTTGATATGTCTACAAAAGGCCTAATATGTAATGACATGGATGAACCTGTAGGAATTAAGGTATAATTTATGTTAATGGCAAAATGTGAGCTGAATGGCTGTCACTATTACATTTTTTACCTTTAGTTCACATATCTCATATAAAATTTTCTTTAAAAATTCTACAATCATAAAGAATGTGTTTTGCCAAGCTAGTAACAAAATTTATGAAGAAATTATAATAAATTTCCTTCACCTTTAAGAAGTATTTCACCACAGGGATGGAGTGTGCTTCAAGTAGAAAAAAAATTATGAAAGATTTTTGAGTTATTATTGTCAATCTTACCAGTTTATTGAAAAATATAAAAAATGTGACTGGATTGTTAATCAATATAAGTAGATACAGACACCCTATCTACCATCAAATGCACATTTAGAACATCCATGGAATTAAAACACATACTGCTCTCTTCAGTTTCTATTTTTGTGGCCTAAATGCATACATTGCTCATAAAATATGACTTCTTCAAAGCCAAGTTCACTGTTCACTGTCATAGAAAATGTCAAAGGATCTCATAGAATCCAAGAAGCAATAAATCTCCTTATTTAATACAAAGTCAGCTCACTGTGAGGAGGATATGATACAGAAAAAAAAATGACTTATAATAAGTTACTGCACACCTTCATTATCCAACTCCAGTTATTTTAAATTTAATGATTTCTCTCTGTTGATACCTACGCCACATACTTGAGATACTTTTCCCTCCAAAGTTCTACTTACTGGAGATAAATCCTGCTTAGCCTAGTATTAAGAACCATATAGGTCAATGACATAGTATCCCCTTTTATTTATTCCCTCAACAAACATTTTTTAAATATATGTGGTATTCTACACACTGTTCCATGTGCATAGAAGGAGACAAGTTCCTGCACCCATGGAAATAAGGAAGAACAACTCAGAGGATATAAACAAAGGGGCATTCAGAGAATCAAAAGTGATGCTGTGAATAAGTAAGAGAGCAGTGGAAAGAGATGGACTGCAAATGGGACTGCAACGAAGATGATAAAGCAGAGAAAGCAGAGGGCTAGGATATCTGAGGTGAGACCTGAAAGAAATGAGGAAGAAAACCAGGTGATAATTTGCAGGAACAGGGATTCACCAAGAGAAAAGAAAGAGGCCTTGACCCTGAAACTAATTGGGTTGAGTTCTCACTCTTTATATATATATATATATATATATATATATATATATATATATATATATATATATAGAGAGAGAGAGAGAGAGAGAGAGAGAGAGAGAGAGAGACAAACCTTTTTTGTAGATGACACAACACAATGCCTTTATTTTTATGTGGTGCTGGGAATCTAACCCGGGTCCCTCCTGTGCTAAGCGAGCGTTCTACCACTGAGCCACCATCCCAGCCCAACTTCTCATTCTTCTATAAAGACCTTCCAACTTTCAGTCTCTAAATGGTTTAGTTACCGAGGGGCAGGGTACACTATTTCAAACCCAAAGTCCCTGAACTACATTTGGCCAATTCCTGCACTCATCCTCCTAGATGAAACTGACACTTTCAAGGTTCAACATTTGACTCAAGAGGGACCAGGATAGTATGTACATATATAAATATGCCACAGTGAATCCCACCTTTATGTATATTTACAAAGCACCAATTAAAAACAATAAATAAGGGCTGCTGTTGTGGCTCAGTAGACACTTGCTTAGCACATATGAGGGGCTTGATTCTCAGCACCACATTAAATATATATATATATATATATATATATATATATATATATATGCATATAAATAAATATAATTATATTCATAAATAAATATCTAAATAGAGTAATGGGGAAAAAAGAAGAGAGAGAAAGGGAGGGGAAGTGTAAGTATAGAGGATTGAAAATGGTGTAAATTATGTTGCATACACATATGGGGTTGTCAAAAAATCATGCTATTTTGTATAACTCTAATGAACTCAAAAGACTTTTCAAAAAATAGAAGGTGGACCAAGGAGACTCTTTCTCTGAGATTTTTTAAATGTGTGAGTGTGTGGTCAAGGTCAGTTTTTCCCCAGTGAAACTCAGAAGCAATGAAGATAGTATTTTCCTCCACATGGAGAACCACAGGCAATAGAATAAGCCAGCACAGAAACAGAACAACAAAGGCTGCTGAGAGAGACTTAGTAGAGTTCAGTGACTTGATCAGCTCTTCCTTGAAGGTCACTTCTGGTTTACTAATGATTTTACCTTTGTGACCAAATTAATTCAATTTGAGTATCTGTATTTAAACACTCTGAGATATGAAAATATGTACCATGGATTGTAAAATGTAGAGATTCTAGATCAACTATTAATGTGGGATCCTATCGAATTGTCCACTGCTCAACACTTTTCATCCTTAAAGGGAGAAAGTTTTCTTTACACTGACGGCTAAAAGGAAAACCTGAAAAAAGACTAGAGGCTAGTGGTGTAGATTAGTTGTAGAACTCATGCTCAACATATACAAAGATCTAGGTTCAATTCCCAGCAGTAAAAAGAAAAAAAAATAAGATTATTCATTTGTAATATCCCAATTTAATCAAATGCAAGCTTCTCCAGATATTTTAAAACATCCTTTAGACTTAAGAGAGGTCTATTTTTAAGAATATACATATTATTGGACAGAAAAATACTTGAAAATCACATAATTTTATCATTAATACTATATGCCATTAGATATACAGTGTTATACTAGATAATAAATGTCAAATTTAAATATGTGTGTGTGCCCCTGTCTATGCATGTCCAGTTTTGAACATTCAATATTCACACTAAACATAACAAAAACTAATATCAAATGTATATAGAAGAAAGATTTTATTAAGTTTAGTGAATTTTATAAAGAATCAAGGACTTTCAAATATCACTAAAATGGAGACAAATATAACCTTGAAAATAGTATACAAATAAGACTCTGGAATATTATTTACCCTATATCACTATATAAGTTCACCATTGCCTTGACTAAGGAAATTATTGTAGTATACTTCATAAGTGTATAAAAGGGTGTTACCACCCATTATAATGCTTGGTCAATCTTTTAAGATAATGTGTTGGTGTCAGAGTTAATTTCACAACTCCAAGATACCTATAAACTGGTCTATACACAGGCAATATCTAAGTAATTCATACTATTCAAATAGTATTTTGTGAAAAATATATAATAATTATTTGTGTGTAAACCACAAATAAAGAAAACCAGCTTAACAAACTTTATGTCACATTGTATAACTGATTTAGTATTTTTCACATGAAGAATTGTCTATAGCCCATAGGTAAATATCATTTTGTTTGTATTATTCCATATATAAGGTAAAAGACTGCTCTTTAAAATTCACCATATATACCACAATATTCTTATATACTGTTACATAATCTGAACCTTGACATAAGACAGAATAAATGAAAGTTAAAATAATCACTTATAGTAACACCAAGAAATGCCAAACCATTATTAGAAATTAAAAGCTTGATAACCCTGAAATTTACTAGTCAGCTGAATATGACCTGTTTTAGGTTTTTAGTCCCTCAGATACCCCATAAAATTTTATGGAGAGCTATAGCAGCATATATGGGAAGCAAAATTCAAACTGACAATGATGTAATATGATTCTATGCATTATTATCAGAAAAAAATAACATTCAATTTGCAAAAAGATGATAAGCCAGGAAAATACTTGTAAGCTTCTGCTTCAAACTCTTTGCCTGTGTTGCAAATGTAATAACAAAGTCATATGGCATACAGGTAGAATGAGTGCTTGGTTTTTCTGTGAGCACAAAATGAGTTGGGAATTCTCAAAAGAGAAGGAAATGGTTAGACTACATCTCTATGGTCACATGTACTTTCATACATAAATAACATTTCAATGTTTCAGGAGCTCAATTTCAGAGGCCAAGTACTTAAACAAGAATCAATGAATCTATAATGGACCACTGAAGCCAAAACTCATGAGCTAACATGTACAGTTGGATCCTACATTTTAACAGTTCATTTTCCAAAAACCCAGGATATTGGGAAGATTTAACAAAAGAGTAAACTGAGTAAGTCGCAGAATTATATCCATTCATATTCTTGGACTATGTTTTGGGACAGAGTGCTGTCAGAACACTGGCAAGTGCCATTTTCTTGCTCCTTTGACAAGAAGTTATTCCCCTATTGGTAGCAAGGTCAGCCTGCGTGGCAGTTTCTGAACTCTTGGTGTCTGGCCTCCCAGAATATGATATGTTGTGGATCACCTCTGGCCTTTCATGACTGTTATATGTGAATTGGTACACACCCACAATAAAAGCTATTTTCTGCTGTGAAATAAAGCAGACACAGTTCTCTGAAACCATCTCAGGAGGGATTTCTCCACTCCCTCAAGCTTCTCACAGTTGATGCTGGAAGGGCAGGCCCCTCAGGACCAAGAAATATTACTAAATTTAGCAAGAAATATTACTAAAAAAGAATTAAAAAAGAGTTCCTCACAATGTTTCAAAGCTTATTTAATATATTTCAAATTTTTTAAAATTTTTATAAGGTTCCAATAAATGCTTTTCACTAACACCAAAAAGATAAAAAGCCAAAAACATAGAAATATCACTAAAATATTCTTTTTCACATATGAAATTTTTGAACTGAAAGAAACAAAGAAATCTATACCTTGAAACACATTAGTGAAAACTAGAACTGTTTCCAAACTCTACAGAATTGTCTGGAAAAAGCATCTTCTAATCATGGAAATGTTTAAAGTAAAAATTAAGTTACTGAACTAAATCTAATTTTCTTTCACTAATTGACAAAGATTAGATTCAACCCATTTGTCAACATAGGCATGTTGCTAACCCCTTCCTGGAAACTGACATCACTAACATTTGGTTCACATTGTACATGTACAAAACACTTACACGGGTTAGTGCATTTGATGATAAGAAAAAAGCCCTTAGACGCCTAGGGGTTTTTTTTTTCCCATCTTTCAAATAATCTATCATTTATCTAAAAGTTGGAAAGTGTAATTAGTTATAACAGATACTACTAAATGTAACAATCATATGCAAAACTTTTAGTTTATTTCTAAAAATAAATTTTATTAAGTATATCTGAAGTCTGAAAAAATAAGAGTATGAAATGCACGTTATTACCTTACAACCAAAAATATACCACCTAAAAAGTAATAGAGATTCTTAAATGTTTCAGTTCAAAGTGATATTTCTGCCTTCTAATTTTTATAGAGCCTCATAAATAATTTTTTAAATGTCACAGTTCATGTTAATTAGTTAAGCCCAAACAACTCAGTCAATACTTATGGTCTAACATCTGAGTAGCTATCTGAAAATTATAAGGTACATAAGTTGAAAGAAATAAAAAACATGTTTTATTTTATTTTTAAATAACCACCTAGATAATAATATACATGTATCTGTTTTGTCAATGTGCAACTTCTTAATTTTTAGACTCATATTAGCACACTCCTTAAATCCTTCATCACATTGATTTCCCCATGGTACTTGCATTTTATCACAGGAACCACTGAAAACTCAGCTTCTAAAAGATGTGGCGCCCTCAAAAGCTATTACTGTGTTCTAACATTAAACTGTGAACTACCTGTAGGTAGTAGTCTGTTTGCTAACAGATGTTGCATATTACTATTTTCCTTAAAATTTAAAATACCCTGTGGTGCCTTTTGAATTCACTACAATCTCCTGGGGAGCCTCAACACAGAGTTAGAAAACAATTAGTATATTTTATTTTACTTCAGGTTTTCTGTTTTTCATGCACAATATGAAAGCATATCAAGAAGAGCACACTTGAAAAATTCATTTGAAGCACTGTAATAAGTGCACCAAAATATTTGAAAATATTTTCTACAATTCTACCTCCCAGTATTAAAGAGTTTTAAAAAAAATGTTTGTAGTTGCAAAATGTGTTTTACATAAATTACTTATTACATATTGAAAGAAACAATAAAACAAGCAAATCAAATACCATCCAATGGTGATTGAGCAGTCAGGATGACTAAGTACCATGTCCATTCCAAATAACCTTTGAGTTTGTTTCTAGCATGTCTTCCTTCAATTTCTTGTTTATTTTATCTTAACCCATCATTTGCATCAGTGGTAACTACCTGTTCTTTCCCTTCAATATTAAAGTTTTCCTATAACTGAAGATCATTTTTACCTCTTTATACAAACTAATCATATTCCCCTTACTTTTACAGGTTCTACTTTTCATTCCTTTAATTATATGTTTCTACCCTTGGTATTTCCTTCAGCACTAAATTTCTTCAAGATAATAGATCCTCAAAAAAATACATGAGATAAAGTAGTAATGTTATAGAGTACAACTGTATAAGATGAAATGAGAATGTGCATAGGAAAGACATTTGTAAGCCAATGAAATATCTTAAAATTTGCATAAATTACAAATCTAAAAATTCTTACTGTGGTGTATTTTGCTGTTCAGAAACAAGCCATTGGGGAAAATGGTGGAGATCACAGATTACAAATACAATTGTGAAAGCTCTTCCATTTTTTTATCACTAAGAAAAATATGGTATATGAAAGGAATTATCAGTGAGACTTTGTTTTTGTTCTTTTGCAAAACTGATCTTGTTTTAATAGAATTTCTTATGGGCACATTTTAAATTCACAAACAAATTACAAAGAGGTACTACAAACAAAATACCAAGTTCTTCATACTTCAAACATGTTAATCTACAACCTTTATTTTGTTTTCTAACTATAATATACATTTCTTGTACATTTAGGAGTCAAATTTTTAACTTACTCTAATTTATGCACATTAATTTGTATTATCAAGTATGTGATATTGAAATAAATCTAGTGTTTTCCACATTAGTAGTACAAACATGAAAGATATAATTTTAATAGACAAATGTGATTAATCAATTTCTCAGGAAGCAACTGGGTAATAAGGGTATAATTGTGAAACTAGAATACCATCAGCTAAACAAAATTCAACTGCCATGATTAGAAACCTAATCTTTAGGTTTCAATTTATGTAAGCGACCTATGGTGTTATTGTTATTCCTGATGACTTGAATCTTGTCACTAAGAAGAACTGCTGAAATGTTGAAAGATAAGGTCAATTTAGTTTTGGATTCCTGCTGTATTAATATGATAATTTATAACAACAATGTAAGGTCAACTAAAAAAATCCTATAATATCATTTAGTTTAAAAGTTTGAATATAAATGGTTTAATTAATAATTACTACACTGAAAATTTATATATAATAAGGCATTACTGAGTAAATTTAACCAGAAAACAATTGACTCTCAAAATTTAGAACAAATAAATTTCTAAATCTTTGTATGAAACTCCTATGGAAAAACAAAGTACAGATGAAACTAAAATTTAGTTCAGATAAAACTAAAATTTCATTGTAGTGATTATGAATTTGATATTTCACATTGTGAAATAATTTATAAAAAATCAATTCATGCCTATATATACCTACATAAAGCATTCTTTTGAATCTGAAATTCCTGGATTTGATAATTTTAGATCAATATAACCCAACTGTTGATCTTCTGAGAGATTATTCATTGTACCAATATTGATTATGTTAACCTTTCTGAAAAAGTATTACTTTAATTAAATTTAGGCCATTCAATGTAAATAGAATGTCTTCAAAACATTTTTTTAGATAGACATTTAAATTAGAAATGTGCTCAAAGGTCCAGTTTAATATACACAGTACATGACACAATGATACATAGATTTAATGAAGGAAATAAAATTTTCTCCCAATATAGCTGTTTCAAAAGAAAAAGTGAATGTGTTTTTACTGGCAGAATTACTCTTGCACAACAGAACAAGTAAACTTGGGAGCCACTGGGGCTTGGCTTGACCATGAGAGTGGCCTTGAGAATATATTGCTGCTGTTAGCACTTAGCATGAAAACGAAGAGACTGCTGTGTAGATAAAGTGAGGGATAATTTTTCATACCCTACAGCTCTGCCCCCTTTTCAGTACAGATCACCTCACCCAACTGAATTGATTTCCCACTAGGTCTATTATCTTGAAGGAAGACTCTTTCTCTGATCACACTCTGATGGGATATGCAAGCTAATCTTTATTTCCCCTCTCGCTGCCAAATAAGATTTCTTTCTTAAGTCAGAATGAACATCCTTGACAACTCCCAACTCCCATGATAGCTTCAGAGAGGCATAGCAAAAGAAGAGGGGAGGACAGATACTGGCTGGCTGTGGAGCACTGAAGACATTTTTTCCCATTGCCAAGACCTTGGTTTAGTATTCCTAGCTTCAGCCTATGGACACATATATTGCAAGGTCACATTTATTAATATTTTTCTAACTTAGGCATAATTTGGTATTAGATAGATCAAATTATATATGATTGTGAAGCTAGAATTAGATAGGCAAGTCAGTATAGATAGGTAAATTAAGTCAGGTCAATCTATGAGGCCAGGGCTACTCTACTCTGCCCTTCTCCCTTCAGCCCACCAGTTTCCCACCTTTTGGCCATCCCACAGAGCATTCCTGGGCCTAGTCACTAGCAGAAAGGAGACGATACGGGGGAAAAGCAGGAGAACAAAGTAATCCTAGGATATATATACAAAAGTACATGTATAAGGCATAAATCGGCATGAACATACTTTATATACAGAGATAAGAAAAATTGTGTTCTATATGTGTAATAAGAATTATAATGCCTTCCACTGCTGTTGTGTATTAAAAAAATAAAATCAATAAAATATATATATATATTTTTTTTTTTTTTAAAAAAAAGGGCAGAATACCTTGCTTCTGTGGATACCAGGATATCAGCTATGGCCCCCTTCTCCCTCTTGGGAGAAATCTGTTTCCCGTTTTTAAACAAACCCTGGTTCATATGCTTGCCTTGACGTGCTTTTCTCATGTTCAAACTTCAACATGTGAGGAAGCAGGACTCCTCATGGATAACCAGTGGTATCAATTATATTTAACAAAAATTTGACATGTAAAAATAGCATCCTTCTCTTGGATTTCTAAAGCCATTTCAAATCTTTGGTTTATTATTTCTTCTGTTTCCATGATTATGCTCTTCTGAGACCAACAGGTGAGTTCACTATCCATGATGGACCTGACCCAGGTTCTTTTATAGGTGTAACTTCCTTTAGGCAGTAACTTTTAAAAACAATTGGCAAAACAATGCACATTATAGTCTCAGCTATAAATACTGATTAATTTGGGTTTAAGATCCCCCAAGTAGTTTTACCACCATCTTCAATGATCAAGAAAATTTATGGAAACATGTACAGGGGGAATTGCATTGGAAGACACTAATGGAGTAAAAGATATTAGTCTACCATATTTTGGTATCCAAATTGCCCTAAAACCTAAGGAGCATGGATATATATCAGAATTTTACCTATGTCAACTGGATAAATCCATAACAAAATTAACAAGGGTTTCATGGAGAAGCCAACTGAAGCACACAATCAAGTGAGTGTAACAGTTGTGATACGAACAGAGATTTCTCTGACCTCCAAGGCAAATGCTTCTTTTAAAAAGAGGCCACATGGTGTTTACTTACTATAAGAATAGCTATTAAAATTGTATCTTATAGGCTAATTCCATGCAAAAGAGAACTTGGCAGAGAGGAAATTGTTCTGGACCATGAATGCAGAGTGAAATTGAATTTTGTTGCTAACTGGATATCTTTTGTTATTCTCTTCACATGACCTTCATTAGTCAAGGAGATTTAAATGCACTAGTCATGGAGCTAAATTCAAAATGTTCTGCATGCCTGGATAGCCTGGATATAAAGAGTATATGTTATCAGTTAATTTTGAGTGGCTAACTTCACTCTACTCTTTGAAGTACTTTGGAGGTTTCAATAATGTAAATAGGAAAAAGAGCATTTTGAGATTCATCACTTGACTTTGACTCAACAAAAACTTTTTCGTACAGGGTCACATTCATAATTTGCTTCATTCCACTTTTCAGTGGTGTTGTGGGCTAAATTATGTCCACTCAAAATTCAGAAGTTGAAGTCCTAAACCCCAGTATCTCCAAATATGACTGTTTTTGGAAATAGAGCTTTAAAGAAATGACTAAGTTAATAAGCAGACATAATGCTGGGCCCTAATCCAGTCTGATCTTTGCCCTAGTAAGAAGAGGATGTTAAGACACAAGAGAGGCAAGGGATATGTATACAAGTAAAGAGCCATAGGAAGAGACCTCTCTTTCAGTCAAGGAAAAATGCCTCAGAGGAGGCCAATCTTGCAAGCACCTTGATCTTGGACTTCTAGCCTTTGGAACTATGAGAAAATATGTGTTGTTTAAGCCACCTAGTCTACTGTGTTTTGTTATGATAGCTCTATAAAACTAAAACAAGTGGAAAAATATAAAAATAAATTCTTCATTTTGACTTCTGTGTAAGAAATTCAACAAGCAGACATTTCCTCAAAACTATACCTGTAAACAGATTGAATAAATGTGAACTCAAAAGGATCACCTTCATCTTTGATTACTTTTCAGTACTTACTCCCACTTTAATAAGCATGATGTGTGCTTTAACATAAAAGGTAGATACAAATAGAAATTAAGATTAAAAATGAAGCAATCTCCCATCCCCAATCCATTTAACTTTCATTTACATCAATGAAGTTATCACAAACAACCAGAGAGAGCAACAACTATCCTAGCTTGACTGTTATAATATTTTTTAAGTTAAAAACCAATAACCCAGGAGGCTGAGTATCAGAGCTATTCAGAAGTTTGAAAAACAAACATACAGTATATGATCAAGAGTGAAATAAATAATAAACTAAAGAAGTCTCATTTGCCAAACTCATTCAATCATGTGTTTGTGACCCTTTCCCTTCACAGAGAAGTCAATTAGAAGAGGCTGAAGTTTTAATTTTGAAAAATGGTACAGCAGGTCAATGTGAAAAAATTTTTACTAATCTCACAAAAATAAAATGTTAGTTATAACTCTTAGAGGATAACTTTATTAATTTATGAATAGTGTCACACAATTTTATTATGCATTCAAAAAAAAAGAAGTCAAGCTAGTTGGCTAACTCTCTTGAGTTGACTTTAAAAAATCCTGTATCAATATAGATAAGGTAGAAATATAGAAATAACTGTGATTGATTAAAAAAAAAAGACGATGATGACACAGGTTGGATATGCACACACACATTATTGGACACACCTCCTACCGTACCCAAGAGACAATTCAATTCCTGGTGGTTTCTTCTCACCAGTACACATCCCAGGAATAGTTCAATGTCCTCAGTCATGATATTAGTCAGTCCATGATTTCTTCTTATGTGTACCACTTTGGTTGTCGAAGTTCCCTACTTCCACAATCCATTGCCTACAAACAGGTCAGATGATCATTTACAAATTAAAATTGTGATTTCTTTTTCACTTTCTTGCTTAGAATGTCCACTAATTTTCCATTAAGAATTTTCTTTCCAGTGACCTGAAGTGTTGTAGAATTCTTGTTCACATGCACACACTCCTACTCTGCTGTGATTCTCCCATTCTATGCTTCTTCAAACACACTGATCTTCTTTCTGTTCCTAATCAATGCCTTGAACTTACTGCTTCCTTTGACATACCTTTCTACCAAATCACTACATGGTTGATGCATATTCAAAAATTACTCTCTTGAGCATCCTAGAAAGTAGCTTTCAACTGTGGGTTTCTATGTCACCACTCTGTTGATTTTGCCATTCTCCAACATTATCTTGCTGATTTATTTATTTATTCATTTTGGATGTTTTATTTTTTCACTGTACTCTATAATGTCTTCACTGTTGAAATGCTGGTACTTAGGCCAGTTTTGGGTACAGAGAAGGTGTTCAGTGAATACTTTTGCATGCATAATTCAAACTAAAGCTTGACTACTGCTGATACAAGATGCATAATGAGAAAGAAACATGAAGCACTTCCCTTTACTCCTCTTCCATTATTTAATTATCCATAGTATCGAGAGATATAATTCCTCTTTTGTATTCATTCTGTACTCTGCTGTCTCTAATTCTCTAAAACCAAATATGTCTTCCAAGTAGAAGGTATCCCAGCTTAAAACATGTATCTCATCATGAACTGTCTTTACTCCTATTCAGAAGTAACCCTAACTTCCTCAACTCCACTTTCCCAACTGATATAATGTAAGATTTAGGAAATAATGGGTCTTGGTTTTCCTTTTTCTTCCTTTTCCCTGTCATCCCATTATTTGCATCACTGGACTTCTATTACTATAACCTGTTTGAAGAACTATTAGGTACAATTTAAAATCAAAGACATTTCAGAGAAGAAATTAGATCACACCATTTTATCTTTTAATTTATGATCATTTCCATGTACTTTTAAAATATTAACTTCATTCTTCATCTATTCACTATGCATTAATTATATGTGTCCCTATTATCATCATGTGTCAGTTCCCCAGAGGTCATAATATGGTTCTATTTTCCTTCAAGTTGCCTTTCCAATTCATCCCCATATCATAGAATTGTTAAATCTTAACAAAATTATCTCTCTGGCACAGCATAGCAAGAGAAATAGCACATATTAAATGTGTATGTTTTCTTCATCTATCTTCATTGCCCTTCCTTGACTTGTAGTTGCAAGATCCTCATTAATTGACCTGTTCATTTTGAACTTGTTCAAGATATCTTGGGCAATCCTTCAGATACCATTATAGGTGATAGGTAATTGAAATTAGTAGAAGAATCAAAAACAAAAACAATAAAAACCTCTAAAAAATATCTCACATACCAGTGGCTTACATGCAAATGGCTTTGTATCCAAAACAATCAGCAATTCTGAAATAACAGGACTCATAACTCTTCCTGTAATTTTATTTTTTATGTCTAAAATAATTTCTTTCCTGTCATGAGACAAGGTATTATGTATCAATTATTTATATCCCTGATTAAAAACCACATTTCCATAAATCTCTTCCAATTAATTCATTTTTATTATCACCACACTGTCACAAATAATTGGGAATATTCACTTTTGTGTGTATTTATAACAGAATGTCTCTGTTTTTGTACATTACTATCTGACCTATGTGATAATCTGTCACAACATCTTCCCAGTTAAAAATATGAGTTTCAGGTGGCTCTATAATCTGGCTCCTCATGTTTTTCAAAAGAATAAAATCACAGGACATGGTATACTGTGTAATCATGAGCATTTTTCAATAGTACTAATACTCAAAATGAGCATAAAAATCACCTATTAACATGTATGTATATTTGGATGTAAAAAATAGTTATATAAATGTAGCAGTAAAGTTTCATTAGGAAAATGAACATAGAGAAATCTGTGTGGAAATAGTAAAAAGCCAAGTTATCTAAACAAAAATGTAGGATTGCTTCTCTTTCAAGTGTGTAGTAGTAATTTATAGTCTATCTTAAATATGGTTTCAGAAGGAAACAATAGAATCACATTAGTGATGGACAAAGTAAGTTTGGTTGTGGAAAAAAATTGAATGACAAAGAAATTTTGCATTCTCATGTTCTGAAAAGCATTTCTTAAATAATGTCCAGTGACAAAATTCAAATGAAGCATTAATATTTATTATAAAATCAAACATTTTAGCTTTCATGGAACTAAGCTGGGTAAAGAATCATATATCATGGCCAATAAATGCTTTTTTTATCAGGAGCAAAATTTGCTTAAAATTTTAAAATAAGTCATTTAATTTATCACATCCATAAAAATTCATATGATCATATCTATTGGTAAAGAAAAAAGACATATGATAGAATTTAGTTCCCCAACCATGTTAAAAACCCTAAGAGTAATATGAGTTATAGGAATTTCTTCACATGCACACACAACTTGCAGTTAGTGGAGAAACACTGCTTTCCACTGAGGTTGAAAACAAAATAAGAACACTCACTACCATATTTATTTAATGTTATGCTGCATGTTCTAGCCAGTACAATATCTTAAGGGAAATGAATATAAGTTTTAATGATTAGAGAAAACAAAAAAATCTCATTTGATTTGTCAAATAATATATAAAATTTTTAATTAAGTAAATTTAACAAGGCTGCAGGAAACAAGGACAATATACAAAACAAAATGCATAACCATGTTCTTGAAGTAAATTATTAAGAAATTAATATATATATATATAAAATGAAAGATGCAAAATTGTCAACTACTTGTGGAATGTATAAATGATAAGTGCAGGACTACAACACTGAAAATTACAAAATGTTTACTGAAAGAATGAAGGAAGAATTTTGAAATAAGGGAATAGAATATTTTCATGGAGTGGAACATTAATGATGTTAAATATTGCCCCTTGATTCATCTATAAAGTCAATGCTACCCCAATCAAAATATCAGTTTTTCTTATTGTTGTAGTAGTCCTTTTATTGTGGCAATAAAAAAATCTAATTCTATATCTGTTGTGAAAATTCAATGGGTCTAGAATGTCTATTGCCATGTTTGAAAAGAAAACAGCTATGGGACACATATTACCAGGCTAGAAGATTTATTATAAAGCCATATATATATATATATATATATATATATATATATATATATATATATATATATCATATGTGATGTTGGTGCAAAGATTAAGAATTACTCTAAAGGAACAGAACAGAGAAACTAGAAATTGACAGAATACCTGTAATTATGACACTGATACTAAAGAAATCCAGGGACAAAACAAGAATGTTTGCAATATAAGATGTTTGATCTTTTGGATGTCTGTAAAAGCATAACAATAAACCCTACATTCCATATCTATCTCTCTCTATCTGCCTCACACCAAAACACAATATGAGATTATAAGTCTAATTGATAAAAGTAAAATAATATTTTTTTCTAGAATAAACTATACAGAAACATTTCCATGGACTTAGAAAATCTAGGATATTATAAACTGAAAAAATAAGTTACTACCTATAAATAGATGATTAATTATACTTCATTGAAACTAAAAAAAATCATCTAAAAAATCATGAATAAAAGAGGCAGTATAGAAAAATATATAAAGGATTCATGTCTACTATATATAAATGTATTTAAAAATTCCTACAAATCAATATATACACAGTCAATCCTATCTTGAAAAGTTAGCAAATCTTGAACAAGTACTTTATGAAAGATAATATCCAGATGCCTAATAAGCATATGAAAAAGTGCTTACATCATAAGTCATCCAGGAAATGCAAATTATATCTGCAATGTTATACAGGGACACTCCATTTAGAATTCCATAAATGAAAGCAGAGACGATAAAATATTGGGAAGGTTGCAGTACAACTGGAAATCTCATGCATTTCTGGTGGGTCTAGTTTAGGAAACTAACGTGTATCCCCTATGACCTACAAATTATACTATAACATTCCTGTAACCCCAGCAGCTCAGGAGGTTGAGGCAGGAGGATCACACATTCCAAGCTAGTCTCAGCAATTTAGTCTTAGCAACTTAGCAAGACCTGTCTCAAAAAAAAAAAAAAAGCCTGTGGATGATGTAGATGTAGTAGTAATTATAATACACAGTTACACATCACGAAGTAGTTCATTTTCACACCAAAAGACAAGTATGTAAAGGTTTGTGCAATTTTACTTATGTTACCCAAGTGTGTAAAAGATCTAAATGTCTGCTCAAATGTTCATATACTAAAGAGTGGGACAAAGGAATCTCAAAAAAAAATATTGATAGGGAAATTTGTTACTTGCATTTACATTTGTAAAATGATGACAGCAGGAGCTAGAAACTTGGTAGGCAGACAGGAGGCGACCTCAATTGCAACAATTCCATGTACAAAGTATCTGATGGCCAGATTGTAGTTCAGCATGTCAATAGGCACAAGAACAACAGGACATCCTGATTGGAAGAGAGGGGCAGGTGTGATCACTAAGTTGCTCATTCTGATCGGATGAAGAAACACCTCTTCTTAAACATCATTAGTCAATTGCTTTAAAGCTCACCTTCAGCATTACAATATAAACCACTAGATAGTAGCAATTCAATGCCTACCCATTTGGGACCCCTATATTGTAGGAGCCATACTTCCTCTCTGTTTACAGAAATAAATTCTGATACTTTATCCTCCATTGTCCATGGATCTGGGAGACAAAGAACCTACTTCTCACTGATGTGTTTCTCAAATCAATTACATCCTTTTCATTTGTGTTCATTGCTACTATATATTTATAAATGTAAGTTATATTGTTTTTGATTGATTGTTTTTTGGTAATAGGGATCAAACCCCTGAGCACTTAACCACTGAACCTCATTCTCAGTCCTTTTAAAATATTTTATTTAGAGACAGCGTCTCACTAGGTTGCTTAAGACCTAGCCAAGTTGCTGAAGCTGGCTTTGAACCTGTGATCTTTCTGCCTCAGCCTATAGAGCCACCAGGATTACAAGCATGTGCCATGGAACCAGAATGTAAGTTATATTTTAATAAAAATTTTAAAGACAGTTAAAAATAATTCATATTAATATTTAAATAATACATGGGTTTATCACTTTTTATTTTTTTGTTACAGTGAAATGTTTCCCTCCTCCCCTCTCAACAGCCAAACATATCTGGGTAACCAATTTTCTATTAGGGATGTTGTGAAGACCCAGTCAGAGAAGTTGTATTTATTATTAGACTCTATTTTTCACTGATTTCAATTTATATGACCTTACTTAAATTATCTTAACAGCTAGATTATTCTTTATTTATTCCATAATAAAAAAGGGCATGAGGAAATTGTAAATGAAAGTCACTCAGAAAAAAAATTTGAGATACATCTCCTGCAAACATAAATTTATTTCAAAATGTGATGCTATTTTTCAAACTAAAAAGTAAATAATGATAACAATGCTTATGAACATAAATGTCAGCATACATATTGTTATGTATGCTGACATTATGAAATTGTCTACCAAAGTTTTAGATATTGAGATTTCTTTTGCAGAAATATGTACGTTAAGACTCAGGATCATTGTTTCTAACATAAGGAAGGATTTACTTAATACAGTTGTTCTGATGAATAATTTAGTAATCACTTTTTCCTGGGGGGGGGAGGCGGCTGGGTTGTGGCTCAGTGGTACAGCACTTGCCTCAAACATGGGAGGCTCTTGGTTCAATCCTCAGAACCATATAAATAAATAAACAAACAAACAAACAAACAAATAAATAAATAAACAAATAAAGATGTTGTGTTCAACAACAACTAAAAAATAAATAAATATTTTTTAAAAACTTTCTATTTCTATAACCAAAGAAACATATGACAAAGGGTTAATTTCAAGAACATGCAGAAGGTAGTTTCAGTTTAGTACTGCCATCAATCCAACAGAAATAAACATAAAGGACATGAATGGAATTTCACACATACACACACAAAAATTAATAATGACATAAAATTTAAAATTCTGTTTCCATTAGCTATTAAATATATATCCAGACAATGATGATTTTCCCTATCAGTTTATAATTATTAACAAAAAAGTGATAAGACACAGAACCAATAAGAATGTAGAAAAATTTTGTTAAATTATAAAGTTTTAAAAGCTTGCTGTATTGTAACTTGTTTGTATCTCTAAAAAATGTAGGATGTCTGAATATTTGAAGCAGCAATTTAATTTCTAAGGTATGATCTTATATATGTTTATACAAATAAACAAAGACACATGCACAAAACATGTCCATTGCAAAATAGTATTTTACAATAAGAGCCATAATCAATCTGTCCATCATTGTATATTGTTAAATAAAATATAATTCATCATTATATAGGAATCCTAATCAATTATTAAGATAGTTTAGTGTTTAGGAGGTAGCATGAGTACCAGAATGTTAATAACTCATAAAGAACAATATGGAAGAGTATATACAATAAAATATATATAAAATCTTATATGCCCATATGATTTACAGAACTATATAATGCTCATTATTGATTTCCATTGAATTAGCAAGTTTGAGCATTAAAGGTTAGAAGAAAATTTTGCTTTCTACCTCATGACTTTTTTAACATAGACTTATAAATACAGATATAATTGGAAACTGATAAAAATTATGTTATATAAAAAGGACCCAGAACTGTCAAAACAATTCCAGCAAAATCAGGGTTAATATATTACTAGTTCCCAGTAATATATAGTAGCTAGAAAGCTACAATAGTCAAGATCACATTGGAATGGTATAAAGATTGATAAATAGATTGGTAAAATAAAATGTAGAGTTCAGATATAAACTCTTTCATTCATAGTTAGGTTGATGTTTGAGAATGTTGCTAAGACAATTCAAGGGAGAGAGAATCATCTTTTCAGGAAATTATACAAGAGCAACTGAATATCCAAACTCAAGAGAATGAAGTTAAACTACTACCTTGCCACACACAAAATATGAACCCAAAATTGACCTTAGGTTAGGCAATGGTTTCTTAGGTATAACCCTGAAAGTACAAAGGACAAAAGAAAAAAATGAATAAAAAGGTTTGGGGAGGAGAGTACTGGGGATTGATCTCAGGGGCACTCCCAGCCCTATTATGTATTTTATTTAGAGAAAGGGTCTCACTGGGTTGGCTAGTGGCTCACTTTTGTTGAGGCTGGCTTTAAACTTGTGATCCTCTTGCTTTAGCCTCCTGAGCCAAATAAAATTCTTGTGCCACAGTTAATACCATCAAAAAGGTAAAACGATTACCCATATGGTGGAAGAAAATATTTGCAAATATTGTATTTGATAAAACATATCCAAAATATATAAAGAACCCTTCAACTCATTAATGAATTAGCCCATTTAAAAAATGGGCAAAGGATCTAAATATACATTTCTACAAAGAAGATGTACAAATAGCCTATAAAAATGCAAAAAGATGCTCCATATATTTACTCAGCCAAATGCAAATTAAAAGAAGGAGATGTCATTTCATACCCCCTAAGTTGACAATAAGGAAAACAACAAATAATAACAACTACTGGTGAGGATGCAGAGAAATAGCAACCCTTGCACTTAAGGTTGACAATGGGAATGTGATATGGTGTAGTTACTTGCAAAACGTTTTAGAAGTCTCAAACTGTTAAATACAGAGTTACCACAGCAAATCATCCTACTTATATACCCAAAAGAAGTTAAAATGAATGCATAAAAAGTTTGTGCTTGATTATTTATAGAACCACTAATGACAATGGCCAAAAAAAGGTAACATCTCAAACGCATATTAACTAATGAATGGATAAACCAAGTGTGGCACATTCATAAATGGAATATTATTCTATTATAAAAAGGAATGAAGTTCTGAGGCAAACAATATTTATGAATCTTCAAAACCTTATGCTAAATGAAAAACATCAGTCCAAAACACAATGTAGTTTGTTTTAATTTATATCATGTATACTTGATATCTTTACCTATAGGTAAAGCCCTGGAGATAGAAATGTGGACCAGTAGTTACCATAGGTTCAAAGGGAAATGAGCATGAATACTAAAGGATATAGAGTTTTGGGTGTGAGAAAATTCTTTGAAGCTTTTCTGGGAATCATTGCAAAACTGTAAATATACTAAAAACCACTGAATTGTACAAATTTAAAAGAATAATTTTTGATACATGAATTACATTTCAATAAATCTGTTATTTAAATTGGAATGATATTAATAACAAAACTAATTTTCTAATGCTGTGTGTCATAATTTCTCATCACAAAGTTGATATCAAATAACAGTTTCTTGAATGTTTACTTAGGGAGAAGAAATTAAAAATAGAAAGTGAATGATTACAGAATATCAGCATCAAATGTGGTAACCTTAAAAGGAGATGTTTCAGTAGAATCTATGAAGAAGAGATAAGCCATGACCAGGATAGGTAATTAAGGTTATGTGCTTATATTCTAAGCACTTTTTTTTACATATGTAAATATCCATGAGCCTTTATATGAAAAAAGCCACAGCTGAGATTTAAGTATTCCATTACTTCAAAATACCTTCCTACTGATAGCTTTACTAGTGCAAGTAATGGCCAATTAAACAGAAGGATTAAAAGAAATAGCTTATGGAGGCAAAATGAAGAAGTTTCAACAGCAAACATGCATTAGCTAAAGATGTTTCAAAACTACCAGAGTTAATAAAAAAGTCACTGTGGAAGCATCTTTCTTTGAGGAGCTCAGTTTCGTTTTTAGACATTATCTAATTAAATCTCAACATACATAAGGTTGTGTAATCAATTCTCAAGTTTCTTCTTAGAATTAGATTGGAAAAATAAATCTTTCATCTGAGCATTTATTTCAGTCTTTTTATCTTCTTTGTTCTAGGCAAGAAAAAAAAAGGACCTATTACTCTGAGGATTTTTTAAAATTCCACTTCCATATTTGCAACTTGTTTCTGTCTGGTGTAGACTGTTCTCTAGAAGTGACCCTTAACAGCCATGGGTCAAGAGTGAGACTGGAGCCACCCATATGTGCGATCACTGTTGTTGTTTACGGTTTTCAGGTTAGTGAGGATGACCTGAACACTCATAATGATGGATGTGAATGTCACAATTTCCAGAGTGTCCTGAATGAATACACAATGTGTTAGAAAAGCTTACAGTTGTCTTCTAAAATTCCCCAGCATGACTCTGTGCTAATACCTGTCTAACCCACAAAAAGAGGGTGGGGAGGGGCTGAGTGCAGAGCAAATGCCCTGACATCTGTGAACACAGAATTGTCAGGGAGGACACCTAACTAGTTGTTCATGGTCCTTTTTTATTATGAAATACTTTCTTTGTACAAAGAAACAGAGGTAAAATACATTTTGAGTTTAAAGGGTAATCATTAATAGCCCTTTGACCATCATCCACAAAAGAGATGGAACATTAACAACACCTTTGGACCCTCCTTGCCTCTTCCTGAATTACATTTCTTTTTCGTCTCTAGACTTTACTTTCAAATTTTATAATTAAATTCCCTTGGTTTTCCCAATAGTTTTCTTTCCACTTATGCACATATTCCTGAACAGTAAACATCCAGTTTTTCTAGCTTTGATAACTTTGTAAAGGGAAATCATAATGCATTTTTTTGTGATTTAAATTTCTGTCTAATATTTGGCTTCTGCAATTCATCCATGTAGGTATGTATATGAATTTTTACTGAAGAATTATTACTGTGTGTGAATATAACAGTTCATTAATTCTAATATGAAATGTTTGTTTTCTACCCTAAACAATGTTCTGCAAATATCTCCATACATGTATTCTTATATACAAAAGTAGAAATTACTTCAAAGTATATTACTTGGAGTTAAACTGCTGTCTTACCAGTATATACATAGTTGTTTTCTAAAGTGATTTTACCAATTTTTAGTGTTCCTAACAGTACAGGAAATTCAATTCTTCTAATTCTCATTGACCCTGCAGATTGACAGATCTCTTTTAATGTTTATTAGCTTGTAAAGTTCAAAATGGCAATGTCATATTTTTATTTGAACTTTGTTAATGAGTAGTATAATTAGTACATTTTTATTTTTATGTATTTCTATTTGTATCTCCCATTCTGATAAAAATGTTTGTATGCTATTGCATGATTTTCTAATTGATTTGTCACATTTTTTTCATATAGTTTGGATGTTCATTCTTTGACAGATGTGTTCAATTGTACCCTATCAATATCTACATAAATTAGCATTTTTAGTTAATATTAATAAGCAGTTATAAGAAATAACACAGAAATATCCAAAAATAGCACTTTACAAAGCTGCAGTATAATATCACAACCAGGATACTAATGTTAACAAAATTTCCTAATTTCATTCATTTACAGTTTTACTTTTCATATAAGTGGCCTTGTATACAGTTTTATCACATATGTAGTATCATACATTCACACCTATAGTCAAGAGTCTGAGCAGTTGTTACCTAAAGCATCCTTCTCATTTCCATGAGAAGCATATTCTCTTCCTTTCCAAAATCTCCAACTCAATCCTGTCAATGCTAAACTGTTTTCCTTTTCTAATGGTATGTGACTTTTAAAATGTTATATAAAATGAAACCATGTAGTATGTTACCTTTTGTACTGTCATTTTTCCTCACTCAGTATGATTCCCTGTAGAATACATACTTTGTTCATTTCATTGCCAAATAATGTTCCATGGTATAGTCTTACCATGGTTTGGTTTGTTTAACCATTTTTCTGTCGATGGACATTTTACCTGATTTCTTGTTTTGTGTATTACAAATAAAGCTACTATCAACATCCATGTACATGCTTTACATGAATAAATGTTATAAATGCCCAAGAGGGTAATTCTTGGGTTCTTTGGTAATGCACGTTTAGTTTTATGAGGAATCGTTATCATGATTTCCTTGGAGTAATATTTTATATCCTCACTAGCAATTTCCCTCCATCACCAAAATTTTGCATTATCACTGTTTTATTTTAGCTATTATGACCTATGTGTAGTAATATTTGCTTAGAGTATTAATTTGCATCTCCTTCATAGTTAATGAAGTTTAACATCTTTTCATGTGCTTACTTAACATCTTTATGCCCTCTTTGGTGAAATGTGTGTCCAAGTCTTTAGTCCTTTTTCCAACTAGATTTCAAGTTATTACTATTGTTGTTTTGTACTGAGCTTGGAAATTCTTCATATTGCAGCTATATGTCTGACAAAGTAGTATTTGTCAGACATATAGCTGTAATTATTTTCTTCCAGTTTGTATCCTGTTTTAGAATCTTTTCTACATGACTTTTATGGAAAAAATAACATTTGAATAAGATAAATTTATTCATTTTTCTTTTTATAGGTTATGTTTTGGTACCAAGTTCAAAATTCTTTCCTTACCCCTGTCCTAGAGATTTTCCCTTATGCTTTAAAATAAGGGATGCAAAGTTTTACAACTTACTTTTAAGCCCATTATCCATTTTGCTTATCTTCTATAAAAATTGTTAGGACTAAGTTGAGATATCTATCTATTGTAGGTGTTCTAGCACCATTTGTTGGAAAGGTATCATTTCTCCATCCTCTTGTCACATCCCAGTTAAGAATATTTATTGATTCTATGTCTTGGATCTATTCTTATCTGAGGTGAGGATCTTATTCCAGCATATTTTGCATGTTCATATTTTTATTTTATATGTATCCCTGAGGCTATGTACTGAAGAACCCAGATATTTCTCTCTCATATGCAAAATCACCTTTTTCATGTGTCCTATTACCACTGTGGCCTGGGTTTTGGTTTGGGTCTGTAGTCTTCTTTCTTTATTTCAGCAACTTTATAAAGTACACACTATCTAGGCAAATCCTTCATTGGTTGTTCTTCTTTGGGTGTTTCTAGAATATTTGGGACATTTACTTTTCCAGACAAATTGAACAAAATTACCAGAAATCATAAAAAAGTTGTAGGAATCTGAACAGAATTATAGGGAAACTGAAGATAAATTTGTGGAGAATTAGCATATGTAGAGTACTGAGTCTCTTCATAAAAAGAGCATACATCTGCATTTATTAAATCTTTTTAAATTCATTTCAATAAAGATTTATAATATTCAATATATATCTTAAATAGTATGTTAAATATAGCCCTAAGCACTACATATTTTGTGAAGATATTATAGTTTTACAGTTTCTAATTTTAGCTCTAATGATATCATACTAATATAAATCATGATATAGGGTAAGGATAAGAAAAATAAAGTTTGTATATTTAGCTTATATCATGAAAACTTGTTTAGTTATGTAATATATTCTAATAATAGAGCTGCAAATTTTATGAGTATCTTATGGTAATAATCCTATTAGATATAAATAATCTCAATTTATTTTCTATTTTCCAATCTACAAATAGTTTGTTAAATTATCTTGTCTTATTGCACTGATTAAAGTTCGTAAATATAATACAATAGGTGTGGTATAGTGGACATTGTTATTTTTTTCCTCATTTTATCATTTTAATATAATACAATTAAGTCTGATACTTAGATGTAAATTTTAGGTAGACATTATCAAGTTAAGAATTTTTTATTCTGTTCCTGTTCACTTATAATTTATTTTAATCATGAGTATTTCTTATCGCTATGTTTTTTAACTTTAGAACACTGCAATAAGGAATAAAAAGGGTATTTGTACCTGGGCATGGAGGTGCAGACCTGTAATCCCAGGAGCTTGGGGGGCTGACACAGGAGGACAGAGAGTTCAAAGCCAGCTTCAGCAAAAACAAGGTGCTAAGCAACTCAGTGATACTCTGTCTCTAAATAAAATATAAAATAGGGCTGGAGATGAGATGTGGCTCAGTGGTCAAGTGCCTCTGAGTTCAATTTGTGGTACCAGAAAAACAAAAACAAAATAAAGTATTTGTATTTAAATATATGTTTAGAATAAGTGGAGTTTTTAGAGATGTAAGATGTCCTTGCTCCTAAGGTACTTGGAAAGTTTGTAATAAGATAAAATTATGTAGGATGAGTCATCCTCTTAGAATTTAGCATATAAGTATTGTCTAGGTTTTGGAGTCAAGAGACCTGGATTTGGATGCCTATTTACCTATTATTTATTTTACTCAAGTCCTTTACCTCTTTGTCTTAATTTTTTAAATTTACAAAATGCAAAAGAAAATATTTTATTTACTTTATATAATTGTGACAATGCAACTGAAATGCAAAAATAAATTGAGACTAAATAAACACTACATAAATGATAAAGTTTGTTATAATTAGAGTATAGGCATCCCCAAATTTATGACCTAATTATTTTTCTTACTTCCTTAAGGCATAATATAAGAAATTAGGTTTTTGTTCATGAAAATAGGAACCATAAAATCTATTTTTTATGAAAATAAATGAAATTAATCCATAAAGGTATTACTTCAAAACTTTTATTGAAAATCTATCTAATTCTAACTATAGCAGCATCACATTTTGATATCCAAATGCAGTTTTTCCAGTTATTTTTTCCTTCTCTCATCCTCTGTCAATAAATACACTATATTCAGGAAGAGATTATAATCACCATCAGTATTGTTTCAGTCTTTAAAGGATTTGGGAAAGTATTTAGTACAAGCAACAAGCCTATTTTAGTGTTATAGATTTCAATTATAAGACTCGAGAGGAGGAAAAAGTTGTTTTGGTTTACTTCTGAATCCTGTAAGACTTAAAATATAATAATCACATCAAAACAAAAATTCACAGTGGAAAAAAAATTCATGATTATATTGAACTGATTTCTCATCAGAAGAAGAATTTTACCAGGGAATAGGAAAGTCAGAATAAATGGTAAAGTTTATAGGACATAGATTGACTCCTGTAGTGGATTCCAGGAGTTTTCTCACTGTAAAATCCCAATGTGAAGATGTGGTATAACTACTGAAACTCAAGGACATATCCCAATGAATTTGGGGTCATTTAAAAGCAGAAGAGTTGTTTAAGATACAGAGTAAAAACTTATAAGTCATACACAGAATTTGAAACTAAAATGGAAATTATGTGATGGAAAATTCAAATTATCATCTGAGGAAAGTACCTAAAAATAATCAGAAGAAGCTTCAAAATACCTCAGATAAATCAATGTAATAAATATATGGAGAAAAAATGAGAATTTTGAAATGGGGAAAATTTGTGAATTGGTTATGAGACAAACCAAAGAGGCACTCTTGTTGGGTCCAAGAAGTCAAGATGTATATAGCCCTGAGAATTAGAGGTCATAGTGGAAGCTTGCACCTTAGCAGTAGATACATCAGGATCAGAGTGAACCATTCTTGATCTGATAGGATTCACACTTCAGCATAAAGCAGCAATTAGAGAAGATACACAAGGATCAATTGCAAACCCAGTTCTCACATCTAAACTGTCTATAGAGTGAAATGCTCTTGAACCCAGAGGTTCTAAGGAGGGAGAAAAACAATATAAACTGACTGTGTTAGCCTTCAACTGATTGAAATTTAAGGCAGAAGCAACTAAGTTAGCAGTGGTAAGATTAAGCTTTCTCCCACAGAGCAGAAATGCAAAGCCATAAGCTATGCTGAGCTGCTGACAGTTGACATTTTATTCTTTTTCCATACTTGAATTTTTTATAACTGTATAAAATTCAACTAGAGTACTTAAATGAAATTAAATTTTATGAAGACTGTTTGTTTGTTTTGTGTGGGCTAGACAGGCTAAAATGCTCCAAGTTAGCAGTCCAAGTTTATAGCAAAAAGGATTTTGCTCTGTGTATCCCCATGTAATAAGAAGCATGAGCAATTCTCACTGTTCCCAAGAAACTAAGGTCATACACCTTAAATATTTTTTCCACTTCAGATTCAATAAAGTCAATTGCTTCCCCATATATTTGAATGATAAATAATTGGGAAAAAGACAGTTTCCCTCGTGACCTAATTTCAGTGATTCCTTGCTCAATCAAGTAAGTCCAACATTGGCAGTAATCTCATATAGCAGTGGTCAGTACAAGTTTTGTCTTAACTGGAGAAATATTATTCTCTATACGATTCTCAAAGCTGAAGGTCTCAGGTTAAATTGCCACAGTTTTGTCTCTGTAATATTGAAAATATTAGCAGCTAGAAATGAGTGACTGGTTTGCACAAATGAATTCATTATGGGAATGCTTGATGATGGGGGTCGAGCTAGGAGGTTAATGACAGAATCAAAACATTTCATATTGCAGAATAAAATGACAGATCCCTGCCCTCTTAAAATTTTGTTTTTAGTAATTTATTTTTTTATAATGAAAGCATATTATTTACTTAATAAGATACTGAAATAATTTAAAAAAAATAGTTGGATGGGAATTTAAGAGTCAGCTGATTCAAATGCCTCATTTTCTAGGTCAGAGAATTAAGGTCCGGAGAGTGCCTTGGGCCTAGGTCACTGTGAGTCAGTGGCAGGGAGGTATTCATTCGGAATATTCTTAACATTAACTCATTCTGGACAGGAAGTATGGAACGAAAACCATCATACACTGGATCATTCTTGGAAAGGAAGACAATGCTACCATAAGTTAACTTGTAAAATCCACTGCATAGAGAATGTGCCTCCTAATGTTCTGATCTGCAGCTGATAATGGATAGCAAATTTTCTCATACCAAGAGAATTGTCAACAATTTTTCAAACAAAGAATAAATATGATGCATATGGTGGACTCCAGCTTTTCAGTCATGCAGAGGATTGCCATTAAATTTGAAACTTACATATTATGTATTTTGCATAAATCTTGATGCCAAATTAAGAATATTACATTGGAAACCATAGCAATGTTTTACATTATGCAAAAGGAAAGATCTCAGGGGTAAGATTGATGGCTAAATGTAATTTGTGATATGTTGGTGTGTGAATATTCTAATATTCTATTAAAACTACTTTTAAAGATTTTCAGTACTCTCAGCTCCCTCTGAAGTAGGAACTTATTTCAAAGAAGTTTACTTACAATGGCTGGAGTTCATACCAACATTCTCCTGGATTGAGGTTCCCAGGGTATAAAACAAAATCTGAGGGGATCTTAACTTCTGAAACTGTGTCAATAGATGAGCCACGGATGTTAGTTTTAAAGACATATCTTTGTTATTTATTTATTTATTTTAATAATCTTTGCTTAGAAGTCCAACTTTTATTTTCCATAGGAAGAAAGTGAACAGACATGCTTGGCTTTCCCCAAATACTTCTGTGTTCTCAAATATTCTCTAACATTCTTTGATATATTTATGGAAGTAGATGAAGACAAAATATGGTAAAATTTAGGTAAAACATTGTAAGAACCTTAAAAATTGATGAAAAGCAAAAGGGTGAAGTTTTTATTCAATAATAATCATAGTAATTTAGTAATTTTATTTGTGTATTAATTTAAAATTTTTATCAACTGTGATGGGAAAGTTTGACTTCCAAATTAAAGACATACAGCAGGCTATTAGTGAATCTTCTGTACAAAAATTAAATTCTACATCTGATTTACCAGGTGTATCCTTTCACAAAGGATACCAAGCAACATAAATTAGTAACTCAATAGACATTTTCCTCACATACTTCCTACTTTTATCAGAAATTTGGTGGAAGATTCTATCTGGAAATCTAGCATAGACAAGGGTTTCTTACCTAAGGGTAAAGCTAATATAATTCACATTCATAATTTTAAAATATTCCAAAAATCATGAAAAGTGATAATTAACACAGTTCTTAGTATGCTTTTGTCAGTATTGATTGACTTAAGCAAAATTTTATTGGACCTGGACCTACATTGGTTCAAGGCAAACCCTCTCAGTGCTAAAGTGATGTGGCCCTAGTGGTGAACTGAACAAGCAGCCAGGTTTATTGGTTTGGTTTCATAGGAATTTTCCTAACAGAGGATCCACATAGGATCCCCTACATCATTTTCTATTCACAATCACCTAAACCATCTAAATTAAGCGGTTTTGTGTTCTTTACATAATCCTTATATGTATATATTTTTATATAAATGTAATCACATTTTTTTAAAAAATCACTGTAAAATATAAATGGTTACTGCCCCAGCTTAGTAATTCAAAGAAAATAAAAATGAGAAAGAAGGTTTATAAGTTAGATTAATACACTGAAGTTCAACTTCTATAAAAACTGAAAGCAAAATGAAATCAAGCTCTTAATTTAGTTACCTGACCTAAAAGATGTAGTTATTATTTTTAAAGAAATACAATCTACAAACTCATAGAAATAAAGTAGGAAAAACAGAGCCAACAGAGGATCATATTTTTTTATTTCTGGTATAGATTAAAGATATTTTAATAGGCTGTCACAGTAGTTAATGGAGTGAGAAACATTAATTTAGGGCTGTTTATGGATGATGTTTTGAGATAAACTATGAATGATGGACAGGTTTAACTAATGAGAAAAGTTTATCAGGTGAAAAGAATAACATTATCACAGTCACAGAACAAATATGGCTTTGGTGGCTATCTTTTAGAGTGGATCCTGGTACTTTTGTTTGTGCATAATCACACCCCTTTTATATTGGTAAGTGTACCCTAATTCTCCTTTAGATAGTCAATTTTCTCATACTTTGTCTAGAGATTACTCCCTTCCCCTAGGCCCAGTCATACTAGGAAGGTCAGCGTATGACTAAAGTTGATCCATCTAGAATTCAAATTAATCATGACATTTATCTATGCATATTGGAAAAATATCACTGAAATTGCAGGGACCAAAAATCAATGTAAACCTAAAGCTGACAAAAATCATCATCATCACATATGAAACTAGTCTGTATGAAAAGAAAACTTTCTCTGCAAAAGGAAAATAACAAAAAAGTGACCAATCCCTGATTCCATTCTTGTTGTTGTTGTTGTTCTAACATGGAAATAGCAAACTCAAAAGTCTTTGACTAATTGGGAAGTGACGTGAATTTGTAAGGCATTACCTATAAAACCAAATTGACTGGTTGGATCAGCAGGGAAATGAGACATATCCCAAGCATGATCTCTTGATTTCAATTTGTTTCAAATACTACTATGATCACAATAGCCTTGTGATCAGGTAGAACACCTCTACGTGGACTGTAGTGTTTGATATGATCTACATGTAGCCTTTCAGTACACAAGATGATTCTTTTTATTCCCTTCTTTATTTTTCTGTCTTTCATTGTTTCCTTCTTCTTGTTCATCTCCCTCCTTCCAACATTTTGTTCTTCTTTCCCTTCCTTCTTTGCTTTGTAATTTTAAGGTGGACTTTCAACTCTTAACAAAAAGATAATTTACTATTTATACAAAATAGGAGCCAGAAATAATGATGAAAGATGATGCCTTTCACTGAAACAATTGTACAAGTATTGACAAATACTTTTTTAAAGTCAATCAGCCCGGGAACAAACTTATAAGGTAATTTAACTCAGTGGAAGGGTCAAAAAGCATGGTCCCCCAACTAATAAACAATATCAGCTAATTCTCAGGCTTTCCTTTGTATCTCTTGGACCATAAATAGCCACCTATGTACCATGTGATCCTGGTATACACTAAACTTTTCAGAAGTATTTCTTCTGAGGGGGTAGAATGATGTTCAGGAAGCTTTTCAGTAATCCACACATTGAATTAAATTTTTCTTTTTTTTTTAGCACACAGGTAAGGGAGAGGAATCTAACAAAAGGAAAGACTGATACGTTTTATGGGTAAATTAGCATTAATACATACATGATGAATGCAAGAAAGAAAAATAAAAGAATAGGATTAATTTAGTATTTAAAGATGAGAAGACATAGTTATAAAAACTCTGTGGATATACTGCCCAGGTTTAAATCCATACTTTTCCATTTTCTCTCTATGCTAATCCTCTCTCACTTCTAAAATAGGGGAAATACTGATATGCCCACTGTTATGGTTTGGATGTGAGATGTTCCCCCAAAAGCTCCCATGTGGGACAAGGCAAGAAGTTTCAGAGGAGAAATTATTTGGTTATAAGAGTCTTAACCCAATCAATAAATTGATCCCCTGATTGGGATTAACTGAGTAGTAACTGAAGTGGTAGGGTATGGCTGGAGGGGGTAGGAATTGGGACATGGATTTGGGGTATATATTTGTATCTGGCAAGTGAAGATCTCTCTCTCCCTCTCTGTTTTTTGATCATCATGCCGGCTGGTTCCCTCTGTCTGATTCTTCAGCCATGGTGTTGGGCCGCACTTAGAGCCCTGAGGAATGGAGTCATCCTTCTATTGACTCTAAAACTGTGAGCCCTCAAATGAACTGTTCCTCCCCTATGATTGTTCTGACCTGGTCTTTTAGTTACAGTGGTGAAAAGCCTGACTAAAACACCCACTCGTTCTTAGGAGGATTAAATGAGTGAGGACATATAAAGTTCTTAGATTAGGCATGACTCATGATGCATCCTCAATAAATATTAGCTAGCATTCAGTTCTATCATTTTCCTATTAAATTCAATAACCAATAATTACATGACTAGACATAAATTAAATGAAAATTACAACTTGTACTAGTTGTATTTCAAGTGCTTGATAGCCATTTATTTTAAAGAACTTTTGTTTTCAGACAAAGATTGATGACAGCAATGCTCTAGATAGCGAGAGCCAGAGAAATTAAGGAAAGGACTTACTTTGTTAAATGAGAGATGATGCCCAGTTCTCACTGCCACCACCACAGTGAATGGCAAACATGAACCTCTTCATTTAAAAGTACCAGTCCATATTGATGGCACCTGCTTACCTTTCCTGGGATTCTGAAGCCTAGAAAGGCAAATATGTAAACTGAATGTGAGCTATGAGCCTGTCCAATTAGAAAGTCTCCTTCGATGACAGGTATGTTCCTCGTGTATCTCACTTAATACGTAAAAATGACTTTGAACATGCCTACACTTCTCTCCTTCATTCAACAAACCATCTGCCCCAATGTGAACAATGTGTCTTTCTCCTCAATCCTGACATATGTCTTATGAACCAAGTTTTGAAGGTACAAAACAGAAAGCTCAATGAAGCATGAATCTAAGGGTATTCTATTATCCAGTCTCAGGCCCAAAACCACAATATCAGTTGATATTTCCATGTGGATATGCTCTTACCATCTCTTATTTAATTCAGGTTGAAATGCAAGGCTATCACTAGGCCATGCATGACACTTTAAAAACATATCAAATAAAGCACCTACTATTCGGTTAAATGTTGTAGAACCTGAAACTTCTCTCAAATTGTTAGTGCCTGCTGAAACACAGTATAGATAATATGTGACACAGAAAACAATGGGGCAAATGTCTCTAATAGAAAATTTAAGGAAATGTTAAGAATGCTGGGTATTATGTATAAGAAACAGCTATTTAGAAAGGATAATTCTAAAGAGGAACAACTTGCTCCCTATGTAATTTTTATCAGTCCATTCTTCTATTCTCTGTTAGTCATCTGGACTTCACTGTGTTTATCTTCTTAAAATAGAGGGGATAAAAACTGATGGCTCATAGATATATATTAAATGTAATTGGAGATTTATAGGAAAGAACAAAGAGGTGTGGCAAAGTATATAATAATGTATGTAATAATGTTCTCACACAGGTAAAAATGAAATAATCCACCTATAGTGTAAACTCATGCATATGTATACACGCACACCTTTAGGGTAAGAAGAGCTACAGTGAGCTGTTATAATCAGATACATATTTTTACATATATATATATATATATATATATATATATGTAACTTTTACTATATCCTATGTAGCACTACTTATTATTTAAAATAACTTATAATTAATAATGGATCAGATAATAAAATATGATCACAATTAGAATACAAAATGATTTACCACCAGGTGATGTTCAAATATTGCCTCTTATTTTCAAAAACAGCAATTTAAATTTTTTAAAAAATATGTTATCCAAAACAATGGAGTGCATGTAAGAGTGCTTGTAACCTGTTATTTGAATTGATGCATAAATGGACTCCATGATCTTTTCAGTAATTATGATGCAAGTACTGATAGAAAATGGTGATAGTGGTAACACTGAAAAGAAGAGGAAACTACAGACAGCTGAAAAGCTCAGATCCATCAACCACTACCTTCATGACACTCCCAAAGCAAATATCACCTGCATGTCTTGACTCGGAAGAGCAGTGACACATAAGGGAACTGAAGGAGAAAAACAACTGAAGCAAAGAGAGACACCAAACCCGACATTATTTATTTCAGTTATATTTTCTGTTATGTTTCACAAGGTAATAAATGAGCCTGTATGTAGAAATGAGCAGAAGGCATATTTGTTAATCAAAGTACTTACCTTGGTTAACATTGTCTCCTCTTTTACTGAATCACTAACATTTTGTTATAAAAAATTCTATATTTAATGGCAGGGTTGTTATTTTTAAAAGTATATTTTTAGTTGTAGATGAAAACAATATCTTTATTTACTTATTTTTTATGTGGTGCTGAGGATCAAACACAGTACCTCACATGTGCAAGGCAAGTGCTCTACTACTGAGCCACAACCCCAGCCCAGGGGTTGTTAGTTTTAATAAATCATAGGTCTGCCTTTTAGAAATCCTGGATTCTTTAAATTACAACAATTTCCCATTAATGCAGTGAGGTAACTAGAAAGAATAACATATATTCCTCATAAATGACATTAAAATAGGTGATTTATTGAGGAAACTACTAGAAGTAAGACAAGGAAGCTACCTATACTGATAGACAAGTGAAAATTCTATATTTTTTTCTCCAAAACTACAAATATAAAGCAATTTTCCTTTATATTTCAACTAAACCCATTCCTTCTGAAATAAGAACTTAATAGACACCATTTTTTTTAAATTTAAGAAAGTATGTACCTTTTCAATTTAAGCAAATATGATTATATCTTAGCAGCATCTTTGAATGTGAAAAGCTATAATAAACCTTTATTTACAGAGAGCTGTAACAGACCATCTTAAGTGGTCAATGGATATTGATGAATCAGTGTTTTGTATCATGAAAACAACTGGACAAACCAACTAAAGAAATATGAACTTAGATTCTTCTCTCTCAGTGTATCTTAACACTGATTGGGCAAGCAACTTTGCCTTAAATGCAATGGCATCCCTTTGCAGTTTTTAGTTATCTGACTATATTTAGGAAAGGCTGAAACAGGCTCAGCTTGAAAGGCTGAAACAAGAACTCAGTTCCTGTTACTTAATAGTATATGATCCAAGAGATCAAATTTTTACTTATAGCACACACTCACAAAAAAGACCACAGTCATTATTGGAATTATAATGAGAAACTATTTCCTTTATATGCCATCATCTGGTCTGAGATATACATCCCATGTAGTTTTTCTCATTAATCATTTGATGACTGATATATAATCTCTGAAATGAGAGTCTAAAATTCTGTTGTGAATGTGCAAAAATATAAATCTATGCAAAAATGCCTTGCTACATAATATATATTTGTAAATTATGTATTATGATATTTACATATCAGAAAAATAGTATGTAAAAAATACTCTCTTGGGCTGGGGATGTGGCTCAAGCAGTAACGTGCTCAATTGGCATGCACAGGGCGCTGGGTTCAATCCTCAGCACTACATAAAAAAATAAAATAAAATAAAGATGTTATATCCACCAAAAATTAAAAAGTAAATATAAAAGAACAAACTCTCTCTCTCTCTCTCTCTCTCTCTCTCTCTCTCTCTCTCTCTCTCTCTCTCTCTGTTTAAAAATAATACTCTCTCAACTAATTCTTACAGATTAGAATTTTTTTAATGTTTTTAGTCTCATTGGCCTTTTCAGGTGCTTTCTCTCTAAGCAATATGAATGTTTTTCCCTAAGAGCCCCACGTGTTTTTTACCCTCCACTGTTCTTCATTCCACACCCATCTTTGAGGAGGCTATCTGAGCATCCTTCCAATAGGTAGTCAGACACCCATTCACTTAGCAACCTATTATTAGCCTAGTACCATGTAATGGGGTAAGGTGACCTTTAGCATGTTAATCCAGTGGTTGTAGGTAACAGGTTTCCAGGCACCTGGCAAGCTCTGGGACAACAGCTTACATTTATTCTAGTTATAATTCTAAATGGTCACACTAAAAAGAAGTTTATTTTGAAATAAGGTAGCTGATAATTATCAAAATGAGTTTGAAAATCTTGGGGCAAATAATAGGCACTATTAATTTTTCCAGATTAAGTTATTTTTTAAGTTCTGTGCAATTCTTCTATTTTTTTCTTTTTAAGCCTATATATTGATATAGAGTAATTTGGGGAAGAAAGTAGCATATTGTGATTCTATAGAAACTTTTCAAACAGACTTTTAACTTGAATTTTATCAATTTTTAATCTTATTGATCTCAAGGGTAAAGACTATCTAGAAAAACAAGTTTAATGAGATTTCTGAAAGTTATTTGAAAATTTAGAGAATGACCCATTTTTTTTCCAGAAATACTAAAGAAATTGGGGGTTTGTTATAAATTGTAATTTACTCAATGCCATTTAGTCAAAGTTGCAAAATTCTGAGCTTGTGATATTACAACATTATAAAATAGAAAGGCTAAAACTAAAAAATTAGACATGCTTTGCTCTTACTCGGGTTTATGTGGCAATCAATTTTACTTAAGACTATTGGTTATAAAATTCTCCTCTCTGAAGTCAGTCTAACAATATGGATGACTATGAGTCCAAGTTGTAGGAAATAATTATTTCACTGACCTAAAATGTTATAGATGTGCTTCCTTATCTCTCCAGTCTAAACACCTTGCTTAAAAAATATGTCCACACTGACAAATTTCAAATGGAAAAGAATGAACTCTATACTATATGATCTCAATTTTATGTGAAAAAATGTAAAATATGTAAAATAAAAAATAGTAAGCATATCTCAAATTAGGTAGTAATATTAGATGTACAATAATGGGCAACTTTAAATTATCCTTTTTATATCATCATTTTCCAAGTTATCTTTAACTACTAGGCATCATTTTCAAAATTGGAAGAGCACATGTTATTTCAGGGAATTTTTTTATTTTTTGGAAGAAAATGGAATAATCTCAGTGACATATGAACATTTAGGCATGGTCGTGAATTCATCAAATAGACATCACCATGTAGACACAAATGGGAAATATTTCTGTGAAAAACAAAGTTAAGATATAATAAGTGACAGTATAATAAGATATAATAAGAGATACCTAACAATGCATATTTATATTCAGAACAGTATCCACAGATAGTGCATGTTTAAAGGATGAACCATTTAAAGGCAATCTCAATTAATTCAATAAGACTTTGAATTTGGTGCTCATAATTAAATAAATTTCATAGTGTGCCATAATCTTGATTCACTTTTCAGGCCCACCAACATGTACTCTTCACCCATACACCTAGAATCAAATTCAACTTCCCATTGTCTTTCATGCTACCAAATCCCACTTCTGATTAGTCAATGACCCTTCAACTCATCTCCAAGCAGACTCAACCATAAAATACACTTGAATACTTATAGTTTTAAAAATTTGAACATATATATTGCCGAAGTTGGCATATTTGGTATTTGGATTATATCAGTTGTGTATATTACATTTAATAGTATCCTGGTAGCAATAAAATATAGTGTGTATATATATAGCAATGTCTTCTTCTAACTTACTGATAGTCATTGTACCTTGCTGAGTATCTTCCCAAATCTGTCATATTTTTCCTCTAAAAAATTATAGAAGTTTGTATCTCTAGGGGCAAAACAATAAACAAGACTCCAAAACAAGTAGAGAAGAGATGTGGGTGCAGAGGGAGTTTAGGCATATCTATTTCTCTAAACCCTGTTCAATTTCTATCACCTTGAAGGGAAAGTTTCAGGAACATTAAATTATGCGTAGCTTTTATTGATTTTCAATTGCTTTTAATAGGGAGCATTTGGGGGCTAATCAGTACCTTCAGGGACTGACATAAGGAAGCAGTGTCTTAATGGGTTCATGAGTATCAGTGTCTTTAGAAACATCCTCATCAAACTACATAACATTCCAAATTTTAAAGTAACAATATTTCAGGGACTCTTAAATTTTTAAAATTTTGTGAATCTACTGCATTAACCAGATATATGTCTGACAAAGAGAAAATAAAAAAAAATAATAATGCTTTTCTACTTTGGTTAAGGTTTTATACTTAAAAGTTAGAGAAATACAATACTCAATTCATGTTTGTACTGACTTACTGTACTAAAAAAACATTTTTCCATGTTCAAATTAATTTAGATGTATGTGGAGCAGATGTCTTTCAACTTTAACTGCATTAATTCAAGAGTGGGGTCCAGAAGCTAAGAGGAAGGACCAAGAGTGCTGGTTTTCTCATTTGGTAGCTATGTGAACTTCAGCAAATTATTTAGCCCCTCTATATCTCATCCTCATCCTTTCAGAGTAGGGATAAAACAATCCACTTCAATTTTTGTGAGTATTAAGTGATGTTGGATATATGTATTCAAAAAGTCTTAGCCACACGTCTTCATACTATTATGATCCAGTAATGTTGTAAAGTAGGTATGTTCATCTGAAAATTATAAGTTCTCTTATATATCTAGAAGGACAATGGCAGTGTTTCCCAAAGGGTGGTCTATGAAAACAATATGGTAAATAGCTAAGTGACATGACTGCCACTAATTTTAAGTATATTTTTATAGCAAGTTTGAGAATGCTATACAGTATACTCCTATCTAAGAGACTGAAACTCCAGAATAATATATTAAAGGAAAATGACATCTGGCCTTTTGCTTATTTGTCTTGGCATTTCTATGCTTGATTAATCAGAGTTGTTTTTTTTTTTAATCACAGAACTCCTATACACTGCTTGATTTCCATACTCTCTAAGATATTCCTTCTGATATCCTAATAAGAGTGATGCAGGTAATAGTTTTTAAAAAATGAAGTGGATCAGGTATAGAAAAGAAAAAAGAAAGATATAGACATGGGACCAGAAAGGATTTCTATTTCTTCTGGGCACAGTAAAAGGAAAGCAATGGGGAAGCTGGAGTGTGCATAACAGCAAAGCCTGGTTGGTGACTGGATGTGCTTGA